>NW_027437253.1:37890-98890 GCF_033239565.1 Halichoeres trimaculatus
GTACCATTTGTCATCTTCTATTTGATTTTATGTTTTTTTTTTCAATGTGTCTCACTTGTCAAAATAAAGTACCCATCCATGAGTTGATTTACTTTCAGCTTGATTTTGAAATTAGTAATTGGGTGAAGAATCTTGAAATTGAGGTCTAATAAAATCTATTAGGAAATGGAGTGTAAAATAAAAATCTGTTAGATCATAAACTACGTCAACAAGGGTGCTGCATTTTGTAAATATGAGCACCTGTCATGGTTTTAACCAGGAAAAGGTTCACCATACTTCTCGTGCATTTTAAAGCCATGACTGTAATTTTAAATATTTCTATTGGCGTTAATCTGGTATTGATACAGCTTTGAAAGTTTAAATTTGACATTTATATTTGTACTGTGTTTTCTCCTTCCCCCAGCAGCAAGTTTCTGCAGTGGGTTGAAACAACGGTGTCTTCTCGAGGAGCAACTTTACCAAGTTCCACAAGTTGAACCTGTGGCTTTACAGGTGAGGAAGGAAATAATGAAAATAATCTATAATAATATAATGTGTGTGTAAACTATTTTGTAAAGCTGGGTACTTTATTAGAGAGTAAATAAAACCATCATCACTAATGTTTATTACAAAATATATTTTTGGTTTGTTTGAAGGTTAATGTTGCTTGCAGGCCAGTTAAGCTGGCAGTTGGCTTCCTTGTATTTGCAGACAATCATTTGTTATTTAAAGTTTTGAAAAGAAACTGTAAATAACTTTTACACATTTAACTTGCATTACATGGTTTCTTCAGTCAGGAGCCTATTTATCCTGGAAGTTTTATTGTATTTTCAAAAACTGCTAATTTTGAATGTAATGAAACATGACTACAGCCACCTTGATTTTTATTTCTGCTTTTAGACTATTCTTGGCATGAAATGATTCGTAGTGTTTTTCATGAATGCCTGTTTTGATTTCCATGTATTTATAGCCTACATCACAAAAGTGAATCAGCTATTTGATCTGGACCACAAAAGCAAGGTAAATCTTTTTTCTTTCTTTTAAGGTACCTCAGATACTTACCAAAGTTAAGATTTTTGAGTTTCCATGAAACGTTTTCAGAGGTTTAATTAGTTCTATATGTATTTTTCAGATTCAAAAAGATGAGATGGGTGTGTAAAACTTATATTTAAAGCTTATAAACAGACAGCACGACTGAAACACTATCAGCTAAGACATGGAATTGTTAGCCATGACCAAAAAGTCCCCTGCCTCTACACAGACTGCCCATGTTCATTCAAGACATTTAATGCCCTTCAGGCTCATTTATCCAGGCAGCACCCTGAGTCAGTGACAACTAAGGAGGTTCTTGCTTTTAGCTGTGTCCTGTGCCATTCCAGTTGTTTTGATTCTGAAAAACAATATTTTGAAGATCTTGGAAGCCATTTGAGGAGATTTGAAGTTGCATTCAAAAACTGTAGCTTCAGCACAAACATATTCCACTTTGCTACTCACAGACACAGTAAACATCCTCCACATGGTCTGGAAGATTTCAAAAGTGAGGTCTTGAAAAAATACCCAAATTCAGATGTTGCTCAAGATCAACCATTGCTTGTCACTGATGGAGATGATCCTGAATCTTTGATTGAGGAACAAGAGGATTTATCTCAAGTCATAAAGGAAACATTTGGCCGCCTCTTTCTCAAATTATAGAGCACCTTTAATGTGTCAAATAAGTGCATTGATGAAACTGTTGATGAACTTCAGTTCATATCATGCAGTGCATCAGCCCCTGTTTTAAAACACTTGATTGAGTCTACTTTAAGAAACCATGGCAGTAACCTGGACACAGTTGTAATCACTGATTTGGTGAAAATTCTCAGTGAGGCACCCAATAAGTTCAGCTTTGGCAAAAGATGGCCCCTTCACATCTTCCTACAAAAGGAGAGAATTTATGAAGGAACATTTTTCAGTAGTTGAACCCAAAGAGTACATACTTGAAGAAGGAGAGGGAGGAGAGGGCACAACATTTCAGTTTGTACCAATATTACAGTCCTTGTCACAAGTTCTAAATGATAAAAAAAAAAACAAAGAAAGGTACTTGGAAGTGGTACAAATTCAAAAAGATTTGCACACTGCCTATCATTTCATGATGGATGCAACTTCAAGAAGAATGATTTTTTCTCTGAAGAAGACAGAATCTGTGTCATTCTGTACATTGATGACTTTGAGGTGTGTAATCCTCTGGGGACTTCAAGAAAAAAACACAAAGTTAGAGCTGTGTATTGGATTTTGGGCAACTTTCCAGCACAGTCTCAATCAATGTTGACTTCTATCTATTTAGCTGTTCTGTGCTAAGCAGTAGACACCAAGATATTTGGATATCAGAGGGTGTTAGAGCCACTGCTAAGAGATCTGAAAAGCTTAGAAAAAGATGGTTTATTTGTTCCACAATTGGGAAAAAATGTCAAAGGGAGTGTGGAGTTTGTGGTGGCAGACAACTTAGGAGCCCATTCTGTGGCAGGGTTTTTTGAAAGCTTCACAAGCTCTTATGTTTGTCGTTTTTGCCTTGGTGAACGATCTGAGTTTTAGTCAAGAGAAGTGAGATCTGTCTTTTTTCAAGAGAGAACCAAAGAACAACATGCAGCACATGTTCAGACTGCTTTGTCCAGTTTGAATAATGCCCCTTGCTATGGTGTGAAAAGACTTTGTGCACTGTCTGAAAAGCTTGACCATTTCTATGCTACATCTGGGTACCTTCCAGATGTTTACATGACCTTCTTGAAGGCATTGTTCCAATGGAATTGGCACTGTGTTTTGATGTCTTGATCAAGAGGAAATAGTTTTCTCTCTCTGGGCTCAATGATTCGATCCGTCAGTTCTCATATGAATGGAGCGATAAAACAAACTGCCCTCATCTTGTCCCTGGCAACTTTGCAAAACGAAGATCAGTTGGGGGCAATGCACATGAAAATTGGTGTTTGCTGTGTCTGCTGCTCTTGATGGTAGGTTTAAAAGTACCTGAACATGAGCCTGTGTGGCAGATGCTTATGATCTTGAAAGACATTGTGGATCTTGTAATGTCTCCTTGTCACACAGAAGAAAGCATTTTCTGTCTTGACAGCTTAATCTCTGAACACTAAAGGAGATTTCTTGAAACTTTTCCACAACAGAAGCTCATCCCCAAGCATCACTTCTTGGAACACTATCCCCAGCTAATTCAGGAATTTGGTCCTTTTGCTGCCCTGTGGACCATGGGGTTTGAAGTGAAACACGATTTCTTCAAGAGAATAGCCAGACATACAGGATGTTTCAAGAATATCTTGCTGACTCTTGCAAACCAGCACCAGCTTATGATTGCGAACCATTTCCATGAATCAAATACTGTCAAACCCTCGTTCTCAGTGACAAAAACAACAGAGGTCTCCTTGGATGTCCTGAAGGAGGACATAAAAGACACAATTATGTGCAGATTTCCAGGTGTCACCACAGTCCACAATGCCACTAATGTGAACTGTTCAGGGACAAACTATGCTGCTGGAATGGTGGTGTGTTGTGGTTCTACTGCAGGGTTGCCTGACTTTGCAGAGGTGTTTCAGATTATGCTGGTTCATGACAAACCAGTCTTTGTCATCAGACTAAAAAAGGCATGGTACAATGAGCACCTCAGAAGCTATGAGTTGGAGAACACAGGCTACAAACAAGTCACTGACTAAAGAGATCTTCCAGATTTTTAACCTTTGGCTGCATACACTCTGGCAGGACGACGTCTGGTTACCCTGAAGCACCACATTTGGTTCCCTTATTAGTGACCACAAATGATGGTTGTTGTAACTAGAGTTGTCAGAGTTTTGAATTTTTTGAAATTTGTAAAAATAGAACATTAATATCTGTTTCAATACCATGGTAACAAAAATGATCACCTAGACACTCAAAACCTATTTCTTATTAGAATTAAATATGTCTCACAGGAAGAGATTGATCACTTGACAGTGTTGTCAAAAAGGCAAGGCAAAAGTAAACATTAGTCAAATCTTATGCATCAGTCAAAAAAATCTTGAACTTCCTGTTGAGTCCTTGCATATTGCCGTGCTCTTTTAAGTGTTGCTGAAACACTCAGAAAATAACACCTTTATCACTACTTTATAACTATCCATACTGTTCCTTATTATATTGTCTGTTTTCAGTAGCTATGAGTTGAAAATATAACAGTTTTTGGATACAACAATCAAGTTTTCTCCTGCCAGTACCAAGCACCTATGAGGGGATTATCTGACACTTATTACACATGCAGCCACATCTAACCTTGTGTTACATGGCTCAATGTTTGTGCACTGGGTGTTATGGAGTGCAAAAATGATCAGTATTGTTTTCTTTAAAGTACGTGGTATTTGAAAAAGTATCAGAGCATCAAAAACTCTGACAATCTTTGTAGTAATATTACATTGTGAGGATTCTCTGTCATGAAAAATCAGCCTTTATTTCTGTGTTTCTGATGCAGCTACTTTTGCCATGATGAGCACTCCAGCAAAGCTATGCATCATTTTTGAAGAGGATGACATTCGCAAACTGTCTCTACCCTCTGGCATACCACGCAGCCTCACAGAGCTTTGTCATATTCTCAGAAATACCTTTAATATTCCAGGGGATTTTTCTGTTCTGTACCAAGACAAGGATTTTGATGGACAGTTTTGTACTCTCACTGGCATTGAAGAGGTGGAGGACAAGGCAACATTAAAGGTTGTGAAAATACAGTCAGTCGTGCTTACTCCAAGTCCTGTGGCAGAATTGGCAGAATCAGACATTGATTCTCCTCTACCAGAAGATTCCTCTGACAACTCTTTTGTCCAGTCGTCAGGATCTCAGGACACCATCATTCTCTCCTCCTCTGATGAGAGTGAAACACCTCACCGGTCTAATCCATGGCCAGCCAAATTTGAAATACCTGCCTTTCCCTATGGTGTAGAGCTCCTGCTGGAGGCTGGAAACCGAGCATTCTTAAATGATGGCACCATGCTGAACAATCCAAAATTAACAAGCAGCATACTAGAGAAGCTGGCTGAGGTGATGTTTGGCTATACAGCATACCCCACTGGGCTCCAGATTTTGGCTGTGGTTGAAGCCCTGATTGAAAAGTACCCATGCCTCAGAGAGCCAGGGTCATTTAACGGCCTATATGGGTGGCAGCAGAGGATCAAACGTAAAATGGGGAATTACCGTACAAAGTTAAGATGTCGTCCACTTGCCTGTCCAGAGTTGCAGGTGAACTTGAAAAAGCAGAGGTTGAATGAAAAAGGATCATACAAAGGCATTAAAAGGCCTAAGAAGGCTGAAGTCAACTACCTGCCTCCACTGCCTTTTGGGAACACAGAGGCTACTTCAGAGAAGGAGAGAGTAGACATGTTGCAAGAAATTGATAAGAAAAACAACGAGAAGATAATTGCAAAGAAAATGGAAAGGTCTTTTGCCTACCGAAGACTGGAAGTTGTAAAGCAGTGCCCCTCTATCCAGGATTTCCAAGCAAGATGGCCAGCTCTTTTCTCTGAAGCTCAGGTAAATTCATTGTCTGTGTCACTGTGTGCTGAGGCTGATATCCTTATTATCATCAATCATTATGTAACAATGTGTGTTTGTTTTAAAATATTGACAGTCACCCTGCTATTCAATTTAAGGAGTTTAATAAATAACGATACATTTAAAAATATAGATATAAACACACAATAAATAAATAAATAAATAGATAAATAAATAGCAAATGTTTAGACTCATAAATACCTATAAAATACATTAAAATTCACAGTTAAAAAGATCAAAAGTCTATAGCACAATGCACTACAGCCTCCAAAATGGCTTTATCTATCCAAACTTTGTAGACATCACCAAGTAAACCTTGTGTCAGCCAATGGGCTTCTATCCTGCAGATCTAAGCTCAGATTTAAACCTGGACTTTAACATGGGATTACTGTTTTTAACTAACAGGACTGGAGATGCAGTTTGGGGAGAGTTTTTACTGCTGCTAACCCCTTACCCTACTTCAAGTGGATGACTGAGCAGCAGATGCAGTTCTAGGTTAGCTGCCAGCATATTTTCAAGATAATTGTTTGTCATTTTTTCTCCCTTTTTTAGATTGAAGAAGAGTTCAGACGCATCACAACAGTTCACCTGCAGAGAACCTTTCTGAGCAAGCTGGACCTCTACACTCCAAAACTGCACGAGATATTTAGCAAAAAAGGAGGTGTTGCTGGAACCAAAATAATGCCTCTGCTGGAAACGTTCAGTCAGGTTAAGTATTAAACATTCAGTTACTGTTAACTGTTTATTCATAGATTTATACTATACATAGACTTGATGAATATATTATTCCCAGGGTAAGGCAAGAATCAGCAAAGGTATAAAGCCCTCAGTGGGTCTGCCAAAGCAGATGTCATATGGCTCATTTGTATAATTAGTGCTGGGCAAGTTAACGCGTTATTTTCGCGTTAACCCGTCAATCTATTAACACCGTTGAATATTTTATCGCACATTAGTGCATGTTGCTCACATGCTTTTATTTTGTAAATGTCCGTTGCTGACCGCGATGGAACCGGAAGTGAAATTGGCGGAAAAACATGATGAGTAACCAAAACAAGCATGGAGAAGAGGGGCAACGCCACGGAACTTAAAGGCGCACGTTGCTTAGTGTATCAGTCCGCGCGCCCGGCGTGCCAGATATAAACAAACGCAGGTAGTCTGTCAGGACGAAGAGACACAATGAGAACTAGAGCCTTATTTAGCGGTGTTTTTGTGTGAAAGTAACGCACTAAAAATTCTCTAAATAAAGTGTGAATGCAGACCAATATCAGATTTTTTCAGTGGGAGTCCGTTAATTTGTGTTTTTGGTCAAGTAAAATATGGCCCCGTCTGAGTGCAGAGGAAACCAGCAGAGGAGCAGGGAGGGGGTGTTTGGTGTGAGCGCTCTGGGCTTCTGCTGCACAAAAACACTGCTGTAGGGGTAATTTCTGCCCTAAACCTTGTGATAGGACCCAACTTGTTCCATCCCAGAGTATCACTTTAATGCCCTGACAGTGGCTATAAGCTTTAATTTTGTATTTACATTCTGTAAATTTGATTTGCACTAAATATGTGATTTAACTAGTACTGTATAACAAGTAGTGATTTAGTGTTTGCATGACAGTTATGGCACTTTCACAATGCGATTAATTATGATTAATCAAGGAAATCATGAGGTTAATTACTATTAAAAATTTTAATCGTTGCCCAGCCCTATGTATAATTATTATATGATTATACTTATTATATTTTTTACAAGACTCAATGTACAGGAGGATGCTGTTTTAACTCTTCATGAATTAACGTGTGTACATTCTTCTATTTCAACAGCAACATGTTGAAGCTCGGCGGGAGGTCATAATCCGCTGCCTGATAGAATTCCTGGGGGAGTCTTCAGGAGAGCTCATCAAGGACTACATGGTAAATTAAAACATTTTCAGATCACAAAAAATCAGATGTCACTTAAATAGAATATGGATGGAGATTGTAATCTGTTTTTAAAGTGCTCTGTTGGTCATTATTTAAAATCCCAAATTCAATACCATTTGATCTTATACTCAATCCTGTAATGCAGTAGTTTGCTTTAAGCCACGTCACAGTGTTCAAATTCATTCAAGGGTTATAAACATCAGCTGTCCAAAATGTTAACAAAAAAAAAAAAAACTTGTGAATAAATTGAACTGCTAGCCAAAAGGGACATCAGCATTATGCAACCCTTTAAAATAAAATGCAGCACCTTTTTTTTTTCCTATCAACAACAAATTGATTTTAAGTTGAAAGCTGACATCTATGTTGAATTGGCAGAATAAAAGCTAGTAAGCTTACCAAATGAGATGAGACAAGGTTACATCAGATTTAAAAATCAGGTCATTAATATGACCATTTGAAATCAGTTAATATAGTATAATTCATTGTTGTTGTCATAGATAGAAAACACACGTTTTCGGGGGTATTTCCTATTTTCCTGACGTATGGAGAGGAATGCAATTCGGCGCAACACAGCAGCGCCAAGCGACCGCTTTTCCCTTCATCCAACTTGTACAATGAAAATTGAAAATAGGAAGTCCAGGGGCGGAAGTGCCTTCAAAGTAAAAGCATCGCGTTTCAAACGATGCGTGTTGTTGGAGACGGCGAAGTTTAAGGAGAGGAAATTAACAATCACAACAATTTCCTACATAATTAACATCATTCATAATTAATATACGGTGATATTTTGACTTCATTCTCACAATGGAGCCCCGCTGATTTTCACAATAAGAGCACTATGTTTTGATGACCCAAACGAAGTAGTTCACGTGAAGTATGTTGTCTCCCTTACGGACTCATTCCCGACTGAATGTTTAAATTGTTAAATGCCAGCAGTGTGCCCCGCTATTGACCTCGGAAGACACCCGACAAAAACAATAAAACTAGCTAACTGTAGCGGCTGATTACCTGCCCTGGTGTAAAATGTTTTTTTTTTTCACCTCATGGGATGTTTTTTTTTCTGTGTCAGTCTGTGTCAGTTTGTCGACTGTCAAGATTTGTGGTGGAGGTAAGTTCACTGGGCCCATTGTCATCAGGCTGAGAAGTGTTTTATATCCCTGAGAACTTATAGCACAAATGGTTGTATATGATTTTTTTTTTTCACTATATGTCCTTTGTCCCTTGGCCAGATTTTGGACATTCAGTCCCTCATAAGATTAAATTAATTCTGATTCAACAGTAACTGTATTGACAAACAACACCAACGTCCTTTATTTTAATTAAATAAATCATAAACTTGTAAGGCATGTTAATATTTTATTTTTCATGAAGAGAACATTTGTCCCTGAGGGTCACTGTCATTTCTACCACACACGGCAAAATGTAATTTCAGGGTTATTTTATTTATTCTTTTTTATTGGTGTATAATACTTGCAGTCACTACAGTTGACCTATGACAGGGGAGCTCATGGCAGGAGAGCAGGGTTAACTCTGTGGAAGACAGAGAAAAGAGAGAAAAGCAAGGAAAAGTTTTGCGAAACCACGAGTAGGTTATCCATTGTGAGAATGAAGTCAAAATATCACCGTATATTAATTATGAATGATGTTAATTATGTAGGAAATTGTTGTGATTGTTAATTTCCTCTCCTTAAACTTCGCCGTCTCCAACAACACGCATCGTTTGAAACGCGATGCTTTTACTTGAAGGCACTTCTGCCCCTGGACTTCCTATTTTCAATTTTCATTGTACAAGTTGGATGAAGGGAAAAGCGGTCGCTTGGCGCTGCTGTGTTGCGCCGAATTGCATTCCTCTCCATACGTCAGGAAAATAGGAAATACCCCCGAAAACGTGTGTTTTCTATCTATTATCTGAGCAACAACAATGAATCATACTTTATACACGGACCTATAGTGCAATAATGTGTTCAGTTACATACCAAAAACAAAATTCAGAATTCATAATAAAAAATTCATTTATTGACATTGTTTAATTTTTAGCTAATATGATAAAAACTTTAAAATTCTGGCTACACTGTCCATTTTTTTCTTTCCCAATTCAGCACTGTGACAATCTAATTTATGCTTAAGTCACTCCTTTAGCCTAACAAGTAGCTTGTTGCATGCTCAACAACTGGAATAATAGTGAAATTATGAACCTGAATGAGGATATTCATGTTTTTTACAGGACGACAGCAGGGAAGCTGTGAAAGAGGACCAGGCTAAGCAAGATTTGAAGATCTATGTCTTCCACAGAAGTGAGGAACCGTTCTATATTGATGTGTCCATTGTTGTCGAAGGAACTGAGGTACTTAATCGATGTCAGAGTGTGAGCAAGGCTTGCCTGCTGCTCATGGGCATCATCTACGCTATGAACTTGAGCTACCCACCAAAAGTAAAACACACTTTTGAAGTGTTTCAGAAGCTCTTTCTTGAGCTTGGTGTCCTCAGACTGTCACCCAAAGTACAAACTTTGCGAAACAAACTCGAAATGTGAGTGACACTATTTCTTGGTTTGAAATACAGGTTCAGGTAGTGTATACAGTAGTGTAAATGTGTTTGAGCTTGTACTGTTCTTCTTTATTATTTCGTTAAATATTGTGGGGTTTTTTAGCATTAAACCTTCAAACCACAAAAGAAATGACACTGTAATGCTAAAACAAAGAGATTTGTTTACTTAATTACTGAGAATACTCTTCTTTGGGCTGATTACTGTAGATGCTGTATAGCACAGTTCTTCTTGGTTGTAAAGAGATGAATAAATGTCAGCTTTCTTTTGAAGTGTTAGTTAAAAAATGTCTGTGAAGTAAAGGCCAAAAAGCTGAAGTAGATGTTACGTTTTTAGGCAAAAATAATGGAACAAAAAGACTTGTCCATTCAGAATATTGGAAAAGGTTTTCAGAAAAGTTTTGTTTATTAAGTTTTGGAAAATAAAGGTGGTGTTGTTATAACACAGCTGCTTCATGTTTTGTTTTATTACTCTGTAGTAAATCAAGTATGTCATAGAACAAAGGCATTAAACGATGGATGGTAATTGGACTTGAGTTTATATAGCGCTTTTCTCGTCATGGACTATTCAAAGGTGCTATACACCGCAGGTCACTCTTCTAGATCCAAACCTGATTACCCTCACATTCACTCACTGATGGTACAGAGTTATTGACCTTCCTGTTATCTTTGGGGTCAATTTGACCCCATGCAATGTTTATCCTTCAAAAAATAATGGTTGACTTTTTTGTTTTGGCTTCATGTTTCATGACTTTTCCTAATTTGATGGGAACTATTGATTTAGCATAAAATTATTGTGATGATATTTTTTCATTCTGCTGTACACATATTGTTTGATTGGTGTTCCTCTGGGGTCAATTTGACCCCAAGCTGTTTTAGCTGTGTAAAACTTGTCTGTCTGTGTGTGACCCATGTGTGAACTTATATTCCCACACCTGCAGGTGCAGAGTTGATTCTTTTGAGTTGATACATGTCATGGGGGGACATGGGGGGAATACTACTCACACCTACCAAATAGAACTGATATTTCCTGCACTGTGGAGGGTGGGGTATTCTCGCAAGGACATTGGTAGTTCATGTAAAATAATGGAGGAGCAAACATAAAAGCTTGCATTGCAGCACATTGTCCAAATCATTAGGGCCCGAGCCCGCCAACCGAGGGTTGGGCGAGAGCCCTATTGAAACCCTTGTGATTATTATTCTACGACATTTTTCTTCTTTATTGTTTGTTTCTGCCTTTCGCTTGGAAAAAACGCGAGCACGCCTAGCCCCAAAAAAACAAAGCCTGAAAAATGTATGAATCTGCAACTTGCACAAAAATGAACGCTCCTTAGCGCCCCCTAGGGGATTAAAACTGCAGCCCCTCAGGCGAGTTTGAGCTACAGCCCTAAAATGTGGTGCGTATAATAAGCATGCCCAGCCCTACAAAAAAAGTCTCTTACGACTTTTGTGCTTTCCGAACACAAACTTTGCTATTTGGGCCTAAACATCGTAATTTAGCGATTTTAGCCAACGTATTTGAATGAACTAGGTTTTTACACTTATCAACTCAAAACTTGGCTTGACAATACTACTCCCATTGAAGATCAATAATCATAATTGAATTTTTATAATTTTTTTTCGGTGTGGGTACGACATGGGCTCAAACTCTGCCACTGCCGGTCCCAAGCCCGGATAACAAAAGAGGAGGGCTGAGTGAGACTTTATAGTGACCACAAATATGTCACAAAAAAGTAGATAAAATAAGTAAATAAAAAATATTTATGAGAGTAAAGGGGGGGTTACCAACATCAATCAATATGGTTCATTCTGTGAGAGTCATGAATGTGCACCTCAATCAGAAATGATTTGGATTAAAGATTTGGAAGATATACAAATTCTAAAACTGAAAGTTTGACCTGATGGTGGCGCTGCAGGAAAGGTCATATCATCACCAAAACAAATGGGGTTCATACTCATGTGGTCATTAATGTTGTCTGTATATTTGAGAAGATTTGGATAAAAACTTTTCAAGATAAAATAGTTCTGATTGAAAAGTTTGGCCTGATGGTGGCGCTAGAGGACAGGTCAAGGTGTCATTATTAAGGGGTTATTTATACATTCAACAAATAAACAAAGTTCCTGACACAAAAACTTGGTCAACTATTTTCTGTAAATCATTTTCTGGGGGCAAATAACCCTGGGGTCAGATTGACCCCAAGGGTAAAATGTGTGAGCAATATTTGAGGACGATAGGAGGGTTAAAATAAGCATTTAATCCTAGTCTGAATATGAGAGCAGTTTAACACAGTTCCAGGTTTTTCGAAAAGCTTTTATTTTGAAATCACATATGGTCATCAATCATTTAATGTTGCGTTACTCACTGACAAACTGATTGCCAAACTCTGGCGTGAGTTTTATTGTAAAGTTCCGTCAGACCTACCATATTACCCCAAAACACAGGATAAATGCGCATTGAAAAGTCTGTTATGTCAGATTCTTCCAACTCCAGAGAAGTCACAAGGATTGTTATCTCTGGAAAAACTCACCAGACAGGTCTGAAAAGTCATTAAGTGTTGCGACAAATTCTCTGAGTTGGCAACACTCAGTCGCGGTTTGATCTCCGCTTTCTTACAGCAGCGATCAGAGCTCAGACTGACTCTAAAGTGCTCTCAGACAGCAGTACAACTCAATACCACTATGGAGGACTTAAAGCGACAAATTCAATAAAAAAAATGCATCATTCAGTCATTAAATGTGTCATCAATTAATTCAATAAATACATACATCATTCATTCATTCATTAAATGTGTTGTCAATTCATTCAATAAAAAAAACATCATTCATTAATTTATTCATTAAATGTGCCATTAATTAGTTAAAATCCGAATTAATTTAATGTGTCATTTCATGTGTCATTAATTGATTGAAATACCAATTTATTTAAAAAAAACAAAAACAAAAAAAAACATATATTATTGTTTCACTAATTGATTTATCAATTCATGGTCCTTGTGTTGCAGTGAATCATGAATTTATTTTATCTATAACCTCATCCATCAAAAACAGTGGGTGAATCCAAACGCCTGATTGGTTACCCTGTTCTACAAGTCAAGGGAAATCAATTTCAGATAATGGATTAATTCAGAGCTTGCAAACATATTTATATACACTGTGTGGCGCTATTCACTAGAGCCAATTATTGGACTGATTATAGCCTGTCACTGATTAATCGTCATTGGCCAAAATCTAGCCGATTATAAAAATGTTTGCTCCGTGGAGATTCAGTCGCTCCTGCTCCTGTGCGTTTGTGTGTTGGGCTGCATGCTGCCTGAGCACCCGGCCCCTCCAGCTCACACACAGACCATGCTTTGCAGCCCCTTCTCTCCCCCACCTACTCTCAGTCAGCTACAGAAGAGGACAGCAACAGTTTGATTCACTCCATGGTAAGCTGTGAATTTTCAAAACAATATAACTCTACACTTTCTGTTAACGCTGGATGACCTTTTAAGCTCAGCCACTGCGAAAATTCAGGTGTTTTCCAGGATGGAAGAGGAGGTTACACTGATAGAACATTACTTTAATGAGGGACATACATATAGTGTGATTCTACAAATGCTTTCCACATATCACGACATACACATGTCTATTGGAACCCTTAAATCATGCTTAAAGCACCTCGGACTACAGAGAAGGGATGGATATTCCTCATTGGTGGCCGTAAGGAGGGCAATATCATCAGGGACCAGGGGAAGCTGGCTAAAATAGGCTGGGCTATCCCCGGGTAAGCGTGGCTTGAATAAACTGCCACTTTAATCTGAGCTGCAACTCGTTCCACTGACTAGGCTCAGCTGATTTTCAGAGACGCTTATTCA
Organism: Halichoeres trimaculatus; assembly: GCF_033239565.1. Lineage (NCBI taxonomy): Eukaryota > Metazoa > Chordata > Actinopteri > Labriformes > Labridae > Halichoeres > Halichoeres trimaculatus. The sequence goes on from NW_027437253.1 coordinate 51,723, forward strand.
AGCTGCGGCTGATCCAAGCTGCGGCTACGCAGCTGAACAGCAGCTGTTCAGTATGAACATCTTTAATTTAATCAAGATCAATCCCATCTGGGCCACAGTGTGAGAAGAATAAAGGTCATCAAACTCAGCAGAAACAGTCAGTGTCGATTTGTCACATTGGCATGGTATTCTTGAACCAGCCCCAGATAGCAAAATGCGTCTATTCAACGTTGGATTTTGGTCTGATTGGTTATTTTTGGTTGAGGTTGAAAAAGCTACGTTGACTCAATATTTAGTTACAGTTACCATTTCTACAATTGAAAAACTAATGTTCAATCAATTAAGAAAAGATGATGTATTTTCAATGTTGATAATTCCAACACTGATTTGACATTGAATAGATGATGTATTTTCAGTGTTGAATTTGCCTATATTTGTCTACATTGATTTGGCATGTAATAGATGTTGCATTTTCAATGTTGAATTTGCCTATGTTGATTTGACGCGATTTCAATATGTGGTATTGATATCATAAAAAACATTATAATATATTATTCAACCTAGAACCGTCTACATCAGGGATGTCAAACTCGTGCCATGGAGGGCCAAGAGGCTGCAGGTTTTCTTTCCAACCAGAAACTCCCCCAGCTGATTCCACTGATTACCTCTTCTTCAAGCAGAGAGCAGGGACTAATCAGTGAAACCAGCTGGTGAAGTTCTTGGTTGGAAAGAAAACCTGCAGCCTCTTGGCGCTCCATGGCACATCCCTGCTCTACATGGATCGCTCCCAGACCACAGGCCTTCAGCACCAAACTGAAGTGGGACGCAAAGACACAAAGAAGAATAATTGCTGGATGATATCCATTGTTGCTCTTTGTTTACTGTGTCATGTTTTTCTTCTTCGTTGGATTTATCAGCAGGGCACACTGTGTCTCTTCACGCTGCTATGGCGTCACACTATTATTTAACAGATGCAGCTTTGGGCATCCGGCTCACATGCTGTACCAAACCATGCCAAACCATGCTGAACTGAACTGGACAGCTTGGTGGAAACGCTGCTTAAGGCAAACAGGAAAGTAGACATTAAAAACGTAACTTAAGCCAAAACTGATGAACAAAAACAAATAGAAATCAAACAGTTCTGTAATCCCGTTATCAATTTAATTTAATCTAAAAAAAAAAAAAAACACCTTTACATCAGGGGCTCAGCTTATTGTTATTGTGCCCAAAACCAGCTTCTCTATCAATAACTCAACAGAAAAAAGCAGAAGATAAAGTCATTGAAAAAGATAAAATGCCTGTTCATTCCACTTTTTCAGACTTTAGGTGTTCCTGAATGTATATCAAGTGATAAGAAATAAAGAAGCACACGTCTTTAGATGTGACTTTAAAACCATTAGGGGTTCCACTTACTCCTGCTTTAGTTTACTTTAATGAGCCATTATGTTATTTGGGTCTTTAGCCTGAGCGGAGGGCACTATCGTATCTCACAAATCGCAACTTCTATTGTACACAGGAACATTACACTTAAGGGAAATTAAATCAGCAGGTGACCATTACACCATGTGCACCCCATGCTGCCCTGTGAAGAGGGCAGACGCATACATTATTTCCCCTCTTGGGTCACAGGCAACAAATGACTTTAGAGTGTTGGTAGATTTATATGTGGAGTAGGTTTGATTCTAAAGCATTAAGGAGCTGGGCCTCTCTGTCTTCAGTTCAGTGCAGTCTAAGATAACAAATGTAGTTGGGAAGTCCTGTTTAAAGTTGTCAGTCATGTTCTGTGAAATGATATCTCTGTGTGGCCAAATGGGCAGGTGGCCAAGTCAGTCATACATGTAGTCTACCCAGGAGTTTATTACAGTGCTGGCACTCTGTAGTCGGATTTGAAACCTATATGCTGAGTCCTTTTGGTCAAATTTTTGTCTCAACTTCATCAGGATGAGTAAAAACTGTGTGCGCAAGGGCATGTTTTGGGCCTCGACGTCTCCCACTTTATAGGTCAGGGGAATCTGTGTTTGTGGTGCAGTGGGGTCATTTGGCACTTTAAAAATTCACACAAGCTGTTAAACTGTTCATATGTGAAACCAGTGCAGTAATGGAAATAACCAGGCACATGACATGATATCAGTTCATTTTTAAGTTCCCCTTCAAGAAACTGAAGCTGGACGTTTTTTTCTTCAAGTTCTGTCTTCAAATTTATCATTCCCTTCTTTTGTTGTTCCAGTCCCTTCTTTAGAGTTTTCAGCTCCTCTTCTTGGTGGCCTGTATTGTTGTCTGCCTCTGAAAATGCAAATATGAAAAAACAGTCAGTTAATGACATAATTTTCTCTTTCACAGCTCCCTCTAGTTGAAAACACCACAGAGTCATCACAAGCAAAGCAAGCTTGTGAATTCCCAGATTTCCCTTTACCCCCATCAAATTTCACTACAGTAATGAATAAACACGAAACAAAGATGTACAGTAAAATCTCCATCACTTTGCCACAGGGTCACCTTGCTGGAAAAAAGAGTGTAAATGATAAGGAAAAATAAAAGAACTGAGTAACGAAAAGTAAGGTTAGGCTTGGTTCACTTTGGTATTGATGTAAGTCCCTGTACTTAAGGTATGTGAGGGGTGCAATAAAAATAATATTGGAAAACAAAGGTGATGAAAGGGAGGATGTGGCGTGGGGGAAGAGGGAGAAAGGAGGTGCCGAGGAAACAGAGACCGTGGACTAACGTGGTGCTAAAGGGAACAAACAGTAAATGAACAGTCATGAAAAGTCATTGAAATTAATCCCGAAGAAAAGACGTTGAACTGTGGTGATTGCTGTGGAGCATAGGCGCAAATCTCGGGGGGTGCGCAGGGGTCATGTCCCCCCCCCTTCCATCAAGTTGTCCCCCCTAAAAAATCCAGTTGTAATTAATTTTCTAATAGTAACGTTTTTTTGAATGGTGTAATACAAGTCATGCTACTTGAAACACAATGATTGAAGAGTTTAACTATTGAAAGATCACACACACCCCTCCCCGCGCGATCCTCGCAGTGGTTTGATCCAATCTATGGGTGCGTCTCAAAGCTCCAAAGTTCCATCCTTCCTTCCTCCACTTGCGTCGTTCTCTTGCCTCTTAGTCCCTCCCACCAGAGATGCATGGGAGAGACGCGAGGAAATAAAGAGAGGACAGAGGAACGGAGGAGATTCGTTTTTAGAGCAATGGGACATCCTCTCCTTCGGAGCATCACATGAAGTGACGAGTTTTAGTGATGACAGCATCAGCTGATCACCTCTGGATCATCTGTCAGTCAGCTCTAACAGCTGTTGCATGTGCGCTGTAATAACTCTGATCAAACAGAAACAGTAACAGAGATTTGTCTGTTCCTTTAACCAGGTAAACAAACTCGTTACCATGAAGAAAACCTGCTCTCTGTTTATTCTGTGTGCTGTTTAGAAGCTCACGGATCACTTTTCCGGTAAAATGCGTAATTGTGAGATTATTTATGAATTATTTATCCTTTATCTTGAGCCCATCTAATAGTGAACTCTGAAGCTTCAGAGTTCACTATCAGATAAAGTGGGTTATATTACTATCAATATAACCCACCTTATTGTGTCTCAGGAAGATATTATTGATCAGTCAGTTTTCTGTATTAATCCTCTGTTATATTGATTTGATGATGGTTGTGTTCAGTGTTTTGTGCTCTAAACTCACAGCAAACCCTTTAATACCAGCTTTATGATCAGTTTCTGAACGATCCTCTGTGCCTGTCCTCAGCTCATCTTTTCTCTCATTAAACTCCGTTGTGTGTTTGTGAAGTTTCATGTAAAGACTGAGCTGCTGCAGCGTCCAATCAGAGAGTGATATTCCATATGGGGGCGTGTCTGTCAGTGAAAAGACTTCCACAAAGCCAGCTCTCGTGTCTCCTCGATCATAGCTCCTCCGATCAGTCTCCTCCATCCTCTCTCCTCTGAGCGCAATTATCGCTTTGGGACAGTCTTCAAAATGGCGACTGGGAAAGTACTTCCGGTGTCGTGGAGGAGATAGGACAGAGGAAGCACGAAGTTAACGCATTGAGACACACCCTATTTCTCTCGGCAGGGATGCTGCAGCCGCGCACACACACGCACACAAATACACGCACACAAATACACGCACACAAATACACGCATACAGACAGAGCGGAGGGTCGCGGTCAAGTTAGTAGCTTTCACTGAAAGACTTATCAATCACAACTTCACTTGTTAAACAGACACACAGAGAAAATGAAAAGCAAATGCCAACTGCTTTTTCCGAAGTCTGACAGTATGCTTTTTTAAAAAAAGGCGCTGATTGAGCTTTCCATCCGATGTGGTGCGCACACACAGACACAGACTACAGAGCGCCAAAGATCGAGATTAAGTGCATTAAAACACTGAACAATTTACAAGTTAATTATCACACCGTTTGCTGCTGGCTGGAAAACAGCCTCTCCTCTATGATGCAAAGAAGGCTGTGACAGATAAGACAGACAGGTGACATGCTGACATCCTCGTCCTCTCATTTATGACACAAATATTAAACTATTTAAGATGCCTCTAGTGAGATAGAGGCATCTCTAGAGAGATTTATGAGTTCATAGATGAAGCCATTATTGCTGTGAATGCAGCAATGCATTCACAGTATATGTTCTTCTGTGACAAAAAAATTTATTGCTGTGAATGCAGTAATGCATTCACAGCATATGTTCTTCTGTGTCAAAAAAATTTATTGCTGTGAATGCAGCAATGCATTCACAGTATATGTTCTTCTGTGACAAAAAAATTTATTCTTCTTCTTCTTCTTCTTCTTCTTCTTCATTCTTCCGCCCGCTTTTTTGGACCGCTAAAACTCAGGCAAACTTCAACCGATTTTCACCGTTCAAACTTCAAAACGTGTGTTTCAGTTGGGACAAGGGGGCTATGACTCTTCAGAAACTTTTCACAAATACTTTTCGAGATATTTCAGAATTTGTGCATTTTTTGGTCTCATAGAGATGAATGAGGAATTTTCAAAATTTTCTCCTTTCAGGACATTTTTTCAGCCTGCTTCAAACTCTCCTCATTTAGTCATACATTCAGCTACAAACTCCATTCAAACTTTAAAATATTAAGCTACCTTTTGGCTTCATTCAGTTGGTTTCAAATGTTTCCTAGCATTCATAGTTTCTTCACAATGACCCTTCAAAGGTCATGATGCATTTCAGCTCTTCGAGCCGTTTAACATTGGTGTGTATTGGACGGAATGTTTTGGCTCAGAGTGGGAGATTCAAACGACAGAGCACGGAGAGGGGGAAACAAGACCTGAAAAATTTCTGGGTAAACTGCTCTTTTGGTCACAATGTTCGCTCCACATAGGCATTTTATATATCAAAATGGAGGAGGGCTTGTCCTGCTTCTGACAAAGTGGTTTTTAAAGCAAAAGGATGGAGCACTTTTTCACAAAATGGCCAACTGTCATGAGAAGTTCAAAAAAATCCCCATATACCTCCATGTTAATTCCTGAGGGGTTTTCTCAGAGATCAGTAAAATTTTCCCTCATCTATCTATCGCTCTCGTGGGTTCGTTTCTTGACCTTCATGCATGAAATTTAGACGGACAGCTTCCTCTGGGTCTCAGGATTCCTACGGTGTGTTCATTTTTATTCTAGCCCTCACGGTTTTGGCAAGGTGACAGGAGATTCGGACTCTTGCTTTGCCACAAAATCTTCAGAAGATTACAGTAACAAGGGCAAAGTTGTGCACCTGCACCTGCTGCCCTTGACGAGCTGGTCACCGTGGAAACCTTTGATCTCATGCAGCTGTTTATAGTAACTCATCAAAACATTCAGGAACAAAGACAAGCATGTGTCTGTTAATTTATCATTGATCACCAATGCAAAATCTGGCTTCAGATAAGCCTGAGCAGACAGGTTTACATGATTGAACACACACACACACACACACACACACACACACACACACACACACACACACACACACACACACACACACACACACACACAGGGCAGAAAGTATCACACTTTAACAGCATTTGACTTCCATTTCCCTGAGTCAGCTCCTTATTTTCCTAGATTTTTTTCTTTAAATTTAAATTCCTTCCTTTAATTTCTGAATTGATTCAGCCATTCAAACTTTTAAATCCAATTTTAGATTACACTGATTCATGCTTCATGTTCATTCTTTTTGTCAGAATTTCAAGCACCTTTACACCCTGATTTCAAAGGGAATGTGTTGGGAATAAACAGACTCCACCAGCTCTCTGATGGCAGTTGGTGAACAATGATCACCATGGCAACATCTGGCTTCAGATGGGCCTCAGCCTACAGGCTTACATGGTTAAAAAACTCACACACAGGACACATAGGATTACATTTTAACAGGGTTTAAGAAAGCCGACTTACATTTACCCTCAGTCAGGTCATTATTTCCATCAATGTTCTTTAAAATTTGATTTATTCCTTTAATTTTTGAATAGACGCAACCATTTCAACTTTAAATTCTTTCATCCATTCCATTTATTCGACCGTTCATTTCCTTTCATCCAAGAGTTCATGGCAGGCTAATTCAGCATTCTGCATTAGCAGTTGAGCGCAAGCTTTTACAGGACTTCTTAAAACAATTTTCAGACATATCCTCAGTCATTCATGTTCAGCATTCTACATCAGCAGTTGAGCACAAGCTTTTCAAGACTTCATTCAACCATTTTAAGACAAATCTTCAGTCATTCATGTTCAGCGCTCTGCATTAGCATTTCAGTGCAAGCCTTGCATGACTTCATTCAACCATTTTCAGACACATCTTCAGTCATTCATGTTTAGCTTCTGCTGTAGCATTTCAGCATGAGTTATTTAAGACTTCATTTAGCAATTTTCAGACATATCTTCAGTCATCCATGTTCAGCATTCTGCATTAGCAGTTCAGCGCAAGCTGCTTCAGCATTCTGCATTCACAGCGCAATTTCTTCAGAAATTGCTTTTCTAGTTAGGGGCTCGGGCTTCGAACGAGCCCCTCTCCTGCATAGCAAGCTATGCAGGAGAGGGGCTCGTGGCGAAGCCACGAGCCCCTAATGCTCTTCCGTTCGCCTCTTTTTTTTTCTTCTTCATCTTCCGGCCAAAATTTCGGCTCGCTACTCCTCCAAGGGCTTTGAGAAAACCCACACAAATCATACATCAAAATGTGCGGCTCGGCCGGGAATGGTGTGCTATTATTTTTTTCAGCGATTCGCCAAATTTTGGCCGACTTATTGGCCAAAAACGGCGAAAAATCCCTCATAGAGAATGAATGGGGAACCTAGGAATCTCTCCCTCTCGCTGCCCAAAATTTCCACTTACTATGAGATGCTAAGACTTTGGCATACTTCCACTTACAGGCACCATTTTTGCCTTAAAGTGTTCACTGATCTTTCAGCTCTATGAATATGACTTTACTTTTTTGAAATCTATTACAGTTTTTGAGATTTTACTGTTGAAGCAACATAAACTTTTTGGTTTTTGCCCTGAAACCTCATCTCCTCCAGTGCGGAATGTCTGAAAGTAGAGTGAGAGAGGCGACTGATGACAGGTTGCAGCATTCTCCAATGAATTGTCACAACTTCCAAAATCTTCACAGCAGAAAAATAAAAACTACATTGTGAAGTTCCCTGACATCTCCTACTTCTTACAAAGGGAGTATTTTACCCCAAAAATGTACTGTTTTGCCAAAAAATGCCTCAGTGTGAGTGAAACCGTCACATCCCTGTAATCTGAAGTAATGTTAAAATCTGACCTATATTTCTCATCAACTTCATTCCTAACTACATTTGTAAATCACCCTCGTGCGGTCTATTTTAATCCTACAACCATGGGAGGCACATCATCTTGTTCATCAGAGTCTCCAGATTCACACAATGTTTTTGTTTTTCTTCTAGCCCTTAGGGTTTCAGCATAAATGCAGTTTGTTCGGACCTATGTCTAGCCCAAAACTCCAGCTGTAGATCAGTGGATACAAAGGTGTTCCAAAGTGTAACTGACAGATCACACTCACTGTGACATCATCATTATGATCACCATGGTAACCACACAGCTGTGTCTACTGACTGCTGAGGTCATTGAGGGACAGAGAAACACAGGTTTTTGTTTACTATACCTAAACAGCCAACCCTCTTATACACACACATACACACATACAGCCTACCCATACACACACGCGTGCACATGTGCACGCGCACAAGCGCACAACACACACACACACACACACACACACACACACACACACACACACACACACACACACACACACACACACACACACACATGAACCCCCTTTCCTTACGATACTCTCTTTCTCTCTCTCACCCTCTTTCTTTCTCTCCCTCACACACACATGTTCTAATACACTGATCAGGAGCTCAGACCTGCTGCAAGCCACTCTCACCCATGTACCATGACATGTAGGTGAATATTCATGATGTTTAGTTTTGCTGTTGGAATGGTATATAAACTAAAGTGTGCGCGCGAAGCGCGCATGAGTGTGCTTAAGTAAAATTTGACCTCAATTAAACCAGAAACCAGAATTGTGTGTAAGTGTTTGGTGATGTCAGGATGCCAATAAGTTTGTTAAAATGTATTAATGATTACTGATAACATGAAACAACACTAAAAACTGTCAGAGAATAACACTTATCTCTCTGTTTAACTTTCGGACGAGTGCATCTCACAACTCTGAGCAGAGAAACGAACAGCACGGACGTTGGCTGCTGAACCGTCAATCACGGGTGATGCATTCACTGGACCTCGTAACTCTCAAATACAACAAAGGTTGCTGTGCAAACATATGGTTTATTTATTCTAAAAATCACTTGTAATAAATGTTTCTATTGTATTTGTCTGTTGCAGAAAATACGCCAAATATAATACTAGTTATCACTTAATTAAATACCGTTCTGCGGTGTTTGATAAAAATTATAACTGTAAATCCCCAGCCCTCCGTGAGAGACGCGAGCGTAATTACGTCCCTGTCAGCGGCTGGCGAATGAGCGAGTTGTGTCTGAAATGTTGCATTAATGTAGCTGATTGAGTGGAATGTATCTACATCTAATTCACTATGTAGTAAGTACTGAGTAGGGAATGAGTAAGTGTTTTTTGAAACAACCTCAGATTTCGGACAGCACCACAAAGTGGCAGATTCACTAAATAGCAAATTTCGGACACAGCCAAGCTCTGCTCGTGTCTGCCGACCCTAGCAACAGGATCTACCAATCAGAAACTGAAGATCTGCTTGTGTCCGCCGACCTTAGCAACGGGAGCTACCTATCAGAAACTGAAGATCTGATTTTGTTTAAAGACCCTAGCAACGGGAGTTACTGATCAGCGCCCGTGCGCTCTGATTCGCCCGTTGGTATCGAACGCTGATAAGAGTCTTTGCTGGCGCGAATTCAGCCCCTTCGGAACGAGCTCCGTTGAGGTGAGTGAACTGTTTTATCATCTCCTCTAGCTTTAGCATCTCTGTATTACACAAATAATGTTTAATTTGTGCTTTATACTGTTCAGCCTTGTGCTACACACGACTGAAAATGCTAACGGTAATATTAGAAAATGTATACTGGACGCTGAATTGAAAAACCGACAGGAGGACATGCTAAAGGTTAGGAGAAAAGCTCAGTGGGTGTGTGCGCGCGCGTGTGTTGGGGGGTGGCGTACGTGCTCATAAACTCGACCGAGTGTGAATTAGCGAGCAGTGTGTGATAAAAGCCGCTATTAAGTGAATTTAAGATGCTAAGTTGATCAAAAAGTTACAGAGACAGAGCTATGGAGGCTGTTACCCTCACCACTTAGATTCCATTTAAGTTACACACGCAGATGTTGTGCCACTCTGAAGATCGTGGTGCACTTTATGACCCGCACAGAGCAACCTTCTTTGATTTATTCATGTTACATTGCGGAACACTTGCTAGCATTTTGAGTTTTTGAATCAGCAGTAACTGACTCAGCAAATTTCTACTTCAAAGCTGTACCCTAAGATAGACAATCACATCTGTGATTCAAACTTCTTTATCTCCTCCAATCTCCACAATATCCAAATAATTCCAGTATTTTCTGAAACCTTAGTAGTCAAGCTTTCTGTTGATATTTGGTACATTATGGTAAAGGTTGGATTGCCAGAGGTCAGAGTCACAAATTGAGATGAGCTGATGGACAGCACAGTGAGAGGTATGGCTGAAAAGTATGGCTGATAAATTTAATCCCAGATTTTTTTTTTCTACAGCACTCAATTCACAATTTTAATTGTTTTACCCCCTCTCAATACAAATGCCACTTATGACTTATGTATTTATTTTAATACTTTTACTAACCAAACAGAATTTTCATTTTAAAGTGTGTGTCTATCTAAAAACGAAAAGCTGAGCTATTTTCACCCAATATTAAATTTTTTTTATGTTAATTCTTAAATCTTAAGCAGAAAACCATTCTAATTAATTGATTTAATCATTTAGTTGCCTAGTTAGAGGTTTACATACAAACTTTTGAGTAATCTTATATAGGGTTTATCAGGATTTATCCTTTGAGGTATTTTCTTGCTGTGTTTCTGGTGTATTTTTTCTCTAATAACACATCATTTCAAGTATTTAGTCATGAGAAGTATTTTTTAGACTTGTTTACTATTCTTACTCGTGAAAAACTGTTAAATTATGTACTCCAAGGATTTTTCATGATACATTTATTGACAAAAACACAGACTAGGGCAGGCTATGGTTATAGTTCTACATTGTCCAGGTTTTGTGTCATATTAATGTTGCTCCGACTATGAAAAAATGTTAGTCCTATAGAAAAGGCCATTTCACCGTTAAAATGCAATCTCAACTGCTGTGTTCATACAGACAAGGAAGACATTATATGTTTTGTAGATATGTTTTGCTGCTTGTATTTCTGTTAACTGGCTTACAGCAATGATCTTTACTAATTGAATGTTATTTGCCTCCTATTGTCACCTCAGATTGGTCAAGCCTTTGGACATCTTTTGGACATCCTTTGGACAGCCTTTGATCATCTTTTGGACATCCTTTGGACAGCCTTTTGACAGCTTTTGGACAGCCTTTGGTAGGGATGGGTATTGATAAGATTTTTTTTGATACCAAAGCTCTTATTAATTGTGCTTATTGATTTAATTATTTATAGATTAACCATGTCAGCTCCTCCTTTGAATTTTCCCTGTAGAAAAAAGTAGCTGCACATGTGATATGAGTCAACAAAATATATTTGAGCTTAAAGTAAATAAATATGAAATTGGTCACTGGATCTGGGTACCTCTGGATGAAAATACATAGACACAAGTAGCACTTGGTGTTAATGTATTTTTTTGTTATATGTTATTGACTGAAGTAGGCCAACTAGTGTCTTGAAGTGGTTAAAGCATTACTGTTGTTTGAAACCTTGTCATACTTGTGAGGCCAGCCCTGCACATAGCTTTTCTTTTGTTTCCCTGTGAGTATTTAATACTTGGAGTTGACAGTTTTTTTTTTTTTTTTACAAAGAGTAACTCTTATATGTTTCTTTGATGAAGCTTGAAATTCTATTTTAAAGCCAACCGATGTACCGATGTATGCCAACCACTAGCATTTCAATGCAATTTCTCATATATGTTTGCATCAAGCTAGCACTATTTTGTTTTTATCATTTTTGTTATTAAGGAAATTTATACCATGTTGAATGTGTTGAATAGGAATCTGGTGCGAAAAGGTAATGTTAATTTCTTTGTGTGTTCAGATCTTCACCGAAACTTCAAGCTGGATTAGAGTTTTCTTGGGAAACTGTTAAGCATAAAGGCTAACCATGTCGATGGATTGTACCACTTATTTATTCTTCAACAGGAACTGGTTTTTGGTACCTCTCCCAAGCCTTTGGACAACCTTCAAGCAGCTTTGTGCCAACCAGCTCACCTGTTTTGCTCAGGTCACCTCACCCTACCTCACCTCTTCACCTCATCTCACCCCACTTTACTTCATATAACGTGTTGTTACTGTAGTTGTTTTTGCATTTTGACAGTAGTTTACATTTCATTTACATTTAGGCTACCTAGATTGGTAGGTTAGGTTGTTTGCCTGTCTGCTCCCCCCCCTATCTCTCTGTGTCTTGCAGGATGCCACGGAAGGGGAGACGGTCCCAGGCACAGACTCAGCGCTGGAGACGGGCTGAGGCGTCCACTGTCCCCACTTCGGTCCCCAAGGACGCACCGAGCTTCTGCTCTCCACGGAACAATGTATGTTTGCAGCAGAGCCGCTGTGCTACTTAAACTGACAGTGTAATTGTGACAGACCCACACAGTGTCAACTTTGACAAATTTATTCTCTGTAAACAGGTGGTTGGATGCACCCTGCCACCTGCACTGTTCAGGGGAGTGGATCAAGCGTGTGCTAACTTTCAAGCACGTAAGTGTGCAGCTGTTTTTATCATTAAATATCTTGATTAATTTTGTTTTTTACACAACCCATTTAATACAATTTACTTGTTTTCATTTACTAGCAGGAAACAGTGATTGTTATTTGACCTCTGTTTGATTAAAATCTCTTTTTAATGGTCTTTTGCTCTGGTTTTTGTAAACAGACGGTGGTACCGGCTACCGCCACAGGGTGGGCACCTGGCCAACTTCGCCCTTCACTGGACGCAGCCACAAGTTGGTCATCCCTCCTGAAGTCCCTGGCAAGAAGGTACTACTGTTTTTACTGTTCATTTTACTTAAGAAAGGAATTTTTCTTGTAATGCATTTGTGAGTGCTAAAGCTGTGGTATTTCTTTTGCAGTTCGTTCTCATTGTCGGGGACTCCCATCTACGCGCTCTTGTAGATGGTTTCACCCAGATGCCAGAGTCTCAGCTGAGCTTTGGCTTCATGTCAACACCGGGGGCCTCTGCTTCGGAGATTCGCACAGAGGTCTTGCACGCTGCAGTGCCTCGTGCTCCGGACGCTGTCTGCGTCTTGGCCCCCAGCAACAACCTGACCAGCACCACCGTCGATGTGGCTGGCGGCGACTTTGCCACACTCCTGACAACTTGTGGCAACCGCTGGTCTAAAGTAAGGTTTTCTTGCATATCCTCTAGCTTTTGACTCTGCCGTGTGTGACTTAACGTGATAATTTCATCCTAAATTTTCACATGCTGTTTTGTGCAGGTTTTTGTGGTCGACTTTCCTCCACGACTTGCTGCAGACTCCGTTCACCAGGAGCTTCTACGGCAGGAGTATTGCCGTGTGGCTGCTCGCATGGGTAAGAGAGAAAGAGTTTTTATTTTGTAAATTTATTTAATAAACAAAGACATGAACTAAATTTGAACAATTCATACATCTTAATGGCTGTGTGAGTACCATGATGACCCATGTTTGTTTTTAAACATTTTTTCAAGGTGTGAAGTACTTCATGTCAGAGAAGCACTTCCCTCTGAGCAATTTGATGCTGTGGAGCAAGGATGGTGTAAGTACAGTAGCTTTATGAGAAGCAAAGTCCTTCACTTGAAAAGTTCAGTCCATGTCACTGGCTCACTGACATTAAAACTGTCTAATCTCTGCAGGTCCATCTCAGTGATGATAAAGGGATGGGGATCCTTGCTCAGTTGTTCTGGTCTGCTGCCCGTGAACAACTGGAGACACCACGTCCTACACCTCAGGTCTCTCCCAAGCCATCACTCCCGGTTAGGAAATTCATCCCTAAGCTGGTCGTGACAGGGAACATCCGTGCTCCACGCAGCCCTGATCCTCGTGTGTGGAGCACGGTCCGTCAGGGAGGCAAGGTAACTGATGCATAGTGTAATTTAAAACTTAATATGTGTCATCTTTATCGAATTTCATGTGACAAAATGACTTTAGGACTAATGACAGTTTAGCTGCCATTTTTATTAATGTGATGCTTTTTGTCTTAGCACACAGGCCATCCTCAGGAACCTCCTAGGTCCAGAGGTTCAACTGAGCTCAGGATGGCTCACCAGCAGGTGTGTGATTCTTGACATATTCTTTTAAGACACTGTTGTTTAGTTTTTCACAGTATAAAATGTAATCAGTGCTGTCTGTTTTCTGTTTACAGGAGAAGGAGAGCTTTCTTCCACTGAACCCCGTCTGGTTCAGCGGCACAGCCCTCAGTGCCATGGAGAAAGTTTCTCCTTCTCATCTGTGTTGCCTTGCGGACTTCAAGCCTTCTCCAAAACCAAAGAAGGTAAATTGAGTGATTCACATTTTATTTCCTGCAGAAAGTTTTCATATAAAACTTCAGTTGTGTAGTTCATGGCAATTAATGTTACAAATGCTTTTCAATATCATCTGTAATAAAGTCAAACTAACAAACAATGGTCTTTGATTGAAGTCTGCTTCTCTGAAATATTGTTTCACTTTGTTCCATAGCTTTTTAAGTTGGTTTGACAGGTTTCTTGTTTTGTTGGCACAGGTGGTGTCCCCTGCTGTTAAGCACCGGGTCAGGACCCCTCCTTGCCCCCGTTCCCCAGCGAACAAGGTACGTTACTGTCTGCCACAAATCAAACTTTACAGGATTCACAGTGTCCTCACAGAGATCAGTACACTGCCCTCAGTATCTAAAATGCTATACTATGATCTTTTGTCAGAAGGCTGGAACGCCTCCAGCCTCGTGTTCCTGGAGATCGGAGGGGGACGGCCCTTTCAGCCCTGCTTCCTCAGCTCAGGCAGTAAGTTTTCTATCCTCTCTTTCCTTACTCTCCTGATTGCAGTTGTTGCTCATTTTCTCTTTGGCTCTGTGCATTGCACAGCATTAATGGCAGTTTGGGTTTGGAATTTGACAGACAACATTGATACTTTTCTAATATTCCTGTTTGTCTACAAGATGAGCAATAATAACAACATCAATTTTACAACTATGACGGTGTCTTGTGTAACTTTAATGATTAATGTTTAATTGATGTTTCTTTTTCTGACATCACAGCCAGCTGCTACGGCAGCAGTGAAACGACCCAGGACCCCAGACCCCCACCCTCCAAGCTGCCCAACTGCAGTGCACAATGTAAGCTACCTTTGAAACAAACACTAAACATTGGCAGCCTTGTCACGGTCTTCATTGAGAAATAATTTTTTAAAAAGTTCACATTTCCTATATTTCTTCTCATCTGTCATCAGCTGGTTGACTCACCCCCAACCAAGTTGTCCTGCAGTTGGGGGGAGACAGACACTCCCCTCTGTTCTCCGGTTGCAAAGGTAATGATTATTTCTCCTCAATAACACAAATTATCTGACAGAAAATCTTCATCCCACTGACATTTTGCTTCTCTGTATTCAGGTGGCCAAGATTCTGACCCCCTCACCAGATGGACAAGCCTGGACTGTCACAGATAGCGGCTGCGATATTTCTCCACGGAAGAAGGTAAATTTTCCTCTTCACATTCAACAGCCTTTGTATTATGAAAAATTAATGCTAAAATAACCGGCTCTTTTTCAGTTCATCAAAATTCTCTGCAGGTAATAAAAGAGTCCTGGGTTTAATTGATTTAAGTGATGAAGTGATTAATTAACTGCATGAAGTTGCTTGAGTTGAACATTCATTGGCATTGTCATTTATCAGGGGAAACAAACACCGACTCCATCCCAAACCAAGTGGCCCTGGTTCATGACGGATGCATCCACCTCATCCCAGGCACCGACACAAAAGGTATGTTCTTCATCTTTCATGGACACGCTAGATCTAACATTCAGGAGCATCATAATTGTTTAATAAAGTATTAATAGTTTTGTGTCTGTGTGGTTTACTTCCATTAAAAGCATAAAGACTTTCAGGCAAATGAATTTAGAGGGAATCCTTTGAGCACAACTGCTGTCAGTGTTGATAATAGTTGCTGTGATTATCAGAAATGTGAATGATATAAGGACATGGAAATAATGTATGTATTTATATAAACATTATGTAGCATACCCCACTGAAAAATTTCAGACACTCAACTCTTGGTTTTAAAATGTAATTTTTTTTCTACAAAACCAGCTCCTTAACCAAGTGAATTACTGTGTCCACCTCTGTCTGTAGTAAATAATTAATAATCACAGTCTTTTTCAGACAACTCAGCATTATAACAAGCAATGCACTGCCAATTCACCATTTCCCCACACAAATCATCAAAAAGTCAAGAGGTAACAAACACAAGGCACACCAATCTGATACCTCCTCAGGGGAGTTGCTAAAAAGTACTCAATCTTCACAATTTTTAGCATTTTATTGCTTTTGCTGCCCTTTTGCCCTATTTTCTTTGTTCTTTCTAACATCTTTACAATGAGCTTATTCATTCTGTAGTCAAGCAGCTTTGCTTTCCTGACAAAACAACACAAAGAGGAAGTAGGAAGTAGTGCTCTTAAAAATAAAAATCTCACCATTTAAAAATGAGTGAAAATATACACAGAAAGGTAGGCAAAAATAAATCTTTGTAAAGATAACAACAAATCATGATACCTATCACTAGGGATGCACTGATCCAACTTTTCTGGTTCCAATACTGATACCTGGTACTTGGGTCACTTAGTACCGAAACACGACCGCGGTGAGCGAAGGTCCATTTCTCAATGGATTTGTCATCTAGGAGGGCTAAAAAACAAATTTAGCCAGGGTGTATTTTCTAAAATGGCGGGAAAATTTTTTTAGAGGCCAAAATCTAAAATGGCTGTCATGGAAATGATCTTTTTAAAATCTTGACCTACAATGATGGACAATATATGTTTTCAAACCTTATTTTTGTTAAAAATACATATTTCAGGGTTACATAATGATTTTACCTTATTTTCACCTTCAAATTCAAGATGGCTGCCACTTTTGGTGTTTTTTTAGGCTTTTGGGGGGAGTTTTTGCCATTTTTTGGGCATTTTTTTTAGTACTGTTACAGAGTCTCTATAGTGTTATAATGGAAGCTCTGCTCATGATGAATTGAATAATATACAGTTAAAGTTCACAGAAATAACATCTGACGTCAACAAAGTAGATGTTTATGTGTAAACAACACTTGTCTATTACTCATTTCACATTATAAAGGACTATGCTGCTATGACTTTTTAGGTCTATATCACAATTTTTTTGGCTTTATGAAATTCTTTTGCAGTATCAGACCAATGCTCACTGTGGTGACGTTTCAGTCCAAAATGACCCAACTATAGGCTTTGGTATCAACTGATAACGATTCCAATCGGATATCAGTGTTAAAAAAAATCTACATGCCGTATATAAATATATATATATATATATATATATATATATATATATATATATATATATACATAAGTGTGTGTGTGTGTGTGTGTGTGTGTATGTGTGTGTGTAAACGAAAGACACAAATTGATAAAAGAAACACTGAAAAATAATTAATTACAGGACATTTTTAAAACTGCAACTATATTAGGTATCATTACAATTAACACAGAAAATCACTTAACTCGAGCAAAACATTTGAGCACATGCAAATTTAGTTACAAATGCTAGTAGTAAGGCTGCAATACTTTATAAAATAAAGCTGAAAGAGTAATAAAAATCTGATAATTGATCAATTTTAAATATTTCAGGATAAAACCAGAACCAAGACTCAGCATTGGGAGTCAGTCCAGGCCAGCCACTCCCAGAGTGATAAGCGGTACAAGGTCTTCTCCCGCAATCATCAGTGTACCTGTAATGCACTTACATTTTTAGCATACCAAAATGAGGGGTGTCAGTTCACCAGGACTGCACTCGATAAAGTCCTGGCACAGGGGGACTCATTGTATGTCGGAATCAAACAGCAGCTGATTCATGACAAGACCTTCCAAAACAATCACCTGACAGTTGAGGAGATGCCAAAGCAAGTCCTCACTGACAGAAATTTGTACAATGTCAACATGGATGACATCAGATGTGGCTATTTGAAAGCCAAAGCATCCAGCCCTGGAAGACAGCAGTGGTGGCTTCCACTCGCCTCCCAACTGGAATGTCTGTCAGCAGAGGTCAGCCAGGCTTTAATCCTGATCGCTCCGGAGTGCATTGCAGTCTTCCGTGATGACAAGTCTGGGAGATATGGAATCTTTGATTCCCACTCCAGAGACAAAAGAGGATTACCCTGTTATAACGGCAAGGCAATCGTCCTGACTTTTAGGGAACTCGATGACCTGGCTGACCACCTGCACAAACTCTTCAGAGATCGTGGAGACTCCGCTACTTATGAGTTTGTCCCCGTTTGGTTTTATGCTGACAGGCCCAATGAACTTCCTCAACAGTCCATGGGAACTCATGTCCAAGATGACCTGTCTGAAACTGCTCCCCATGTATTGCAGTCAGACAGTAGGACAGCTTTGTCAGACAAAAATGAGGAGGATGTTAAATGTTATTCAGCTGTCCCACATTCATCAATAAAGTTGTCCAAATTGGGCAAACACTGTACTGAGGTCCATGATGAGCTTTCTGAAACTGCTCAACATTTATTGCAGACAGGCAGTGGGACAGCTTTCTCAGACAAAATTGAGGAGCATGTGAAAAGTTCCTCATCTTTCCCACCAGCATCAATAAAGCTCTCCAAACTGGGTAAACACAGAAGACGAAAAGCCAAGAGGAGGGCATGTAGGGAACAAGAACCAGCGAAAAACAAAGTGACATCTGATGGACTCAGGCGGTTGAAAAAAACTCGAAATGAAAGGCTGAGGTATTCCAACTGCGCCGAATTTCGCTGTAAAAGAATAAAGGCACAAAAAACCCAATATGTAGATGACAGTTATCGCAAGAAACGTCTGTCATCATTCAAAAGTTACTATGACAAATTCAAAGTACAAATGAGAGAGCGATTTGTGAAACTATACCATACCGATCCTGCTTTCCAAAGCAGACTTAAGACACGTGTTGCAGAGAGGTACCATACCGATCCTGCTTTTCAGGACAGATTGAAGACACGTCTTGCAGAGAGGTACCATACCGATCCTGCTTTTCGGGACAAATTGAAGACACGTCTTGCGGAGAGGTACCATACCGATCCTGCTTTTCGGAGCTCAAGGCAGACTTCATCAAAACAATACTTTGCCCAGAGGTACAAGATGGATCCAGAGTTTAGGCTACATCACGACCAACGCTGTAGCCTGCTCAGAAAACACAAGTTGGCCACTAATGCTGGCTTTGAACTTCATGTGAAGTGGCAAAGAGCACTCAGTATCAAGAGGAAATACAAACACCTCAGAACCCCTCGCCAGCCAATGCTTAATTCTGTAATGTTAGCAGCAATAGCAACATTCCGTGAAAATGTCAGCCATGGGCCCACATATGTCTGCACAGTCTGCCACAGGACAATGTTTCCGAACCAAGTCAAGCCATGTAAGGGAGAGAAATATTCTGCCAATGTGAGAGTGGCAGAAGCTTGCTTGACAGGAAGCTATGTTCATGTTTGTGACATGGAGTGCTCTTCCCCTTGCTCCATTCCACCAGAGAGACTGCAGGAATGGATATGCCACAATTGTGACAGCCACCTCAGCAGAGGAAAGATCCCAACACATGCTGTAGCAAACAATTTGGAGTTGGCACCCATTCCCCCAGAGTTGGCTGAACTCAATGTGCTTGAAAGACAGCTCATTGCTAAAATCCTTCCATTTGCAAAAATAATTGCCTTGCCAAAAGGACAGCAGCGAGCAGTCAAAGGAGCTGTTGTGTGCGTTCCATCGGAGGTGGAAAGCGTCGTTAATAGTCTTCCACGCTCCAACTGTGAAGCACAGTTGCTGCAGGTAAAACTGAAACGTCACATTCGTTTCAAAGGCTACCAGCACTTTTACACCGTCAACATGACAAATGTGCTGGCAGCCCTGGCAAAACTCAGAGAGCAACACTCAGAGTACACGGACGTGACCATCAACGAGGAGGCCACGTTTGAAAACCTCTTCCATGAGCCAGCTAAGGACAGAGACTTACAGCATGACTATGTAGATGCTGCTCAGTGGGGAGATGACGGCATGCTTGACGAGGAGCTGCTGCAAGCATCTGAAAGCTACGCTGAGCCAGACCAAGCAGATTTAGCATCAGATGCCCAAGCTGACCAACAAGACCAGGAGCAACAGCCTTATATTGCTTCCAACACAGACAAGCTGTCACCTGAAATCCTGTCCGGGGATGTTGAGGGAGGAACTGTGCTTGAGAGGTCTGATGACGAAGACTCGCAGCATGACCCTGCTGATGCTGCACAGTGGGGAGAAGACATCCTTGATGAGGTGCTGCTACAAGTGTCTGACAGCCAGATTGAGCTAGGCCAGGCCGATTTAGCAGCAGGCTCAATAGAAGAACAGCAGGAAGAGCTAAGGCCTGGTCTTGCTCTGGACACCTGCATGCAGCCACCAGACATTGCTCAGGAAATTCTTTCCTATGGTGACGGGATTTTCAGCATTGCCCCTGCCCAAGGCAACAAACCGGTGGGATTCTTCGCGATCCCGAAACTGGAAGCCATGGCGTTTCCCATCCAGTTTCCCACAGGAGAGAACACGCTGGATGAAGACAGACCTGTTAAACTATCACCCAGCAGGTACTTCAATGCCAGGCTGTTTGGGGCAGATACTCGGTTTGCCGAAGACCAAAGCTACCTTTTCTTTGCACAGTTTGTGACAGAGACTCACATCGCGAGAGGCAGCATGTCAATTCAAATGCGCAAAGGAAAGGCACGCACTAAAGACGGGCGTGTTGTCAAGAACTCTATGCTCCAGAACAAAGAAGAGCTGGACATATTGATTCAAGGACAGGAGGCAACGCGTTTCATGCAGCCTCTCAGGGGCACGCCTGCATATTGGAATAAAAGCCTGAAGGATGTCCATGCAATGCTCAGGCAGATTGGAAAACCCACATTCTTTCTGACCTTTTCTGCGGCTGAGATGAGATGGCCGGAAGTCATCGAGGTCATCAAAGCTCAGCAAGGTCAGACACTTGGAGACATTTCAGCTCTCGACTGGAAAGCCAAGTGTGACATTCTGCGCAGCAACCCTGTCACGGTGATGCGTATGTTTGAAAAGCGGGTCGACTCTCTGATGGCAGATCTAATCCTCTCACCAGAACGGCCAATAGGTGAGGTAGAGGATTACTTTTATCGTGTTGAGTTTCAGGCCAGAGGAAGCCCACACATTCACATGCTGGTCTGGGTTCGAAATGCCCCTGTCTATGGTGAGGACACTGACTGGGTTGTGTGCCAGTTCATTGATAAATACATCACCTGTCAGATGCCTGATCCTAAGACAGACCCTGAGCTCTACAATATTGTGTCAGAGGTTCAGGTGCACAGTAGGAACCACTCAGCATCGTGCAGAAAGGGCAATGTCACGTGTCGCTTTGGATTCCCCAAGCTGCCCATGGACACAACCTGGATCACCGACCCACATGATGAGAGCTTGGAAAATGACGGCAGGGAAGGTCAAGACCCAGAAGAGCAGAGAAAGGCATGGAGGGAAGGGATCCAAAGGCAGCAAAAGGAAGCCAAGGCAAAGCTTCAGGGACTCAGAAGGGTCCTCATGGATCCAAAGGCAGAGTTTGAGAGCTTGTCAGATCTCCTCCGCCATTGCAACTTGGAGCGTGAGGCATACATGAAGTATGCTAAAAATCTGACAAGCAGTAGCGTGATCCTGCTAAAGCGACATCCCAACAGTTGCTGGGTGAATGCGTACAACCCAGACCTGCTCCGTGCTTGGAACGCCAACATGGACATCCAGTACGTCCTTGACGACCAAGTCTGCGCCATGTACATGATGTCGTACATCACCAAGCCGGAGCACGAGATGTCTGAGTTCCTGAAGTCAGTCATCGATACGACCAGAGACTCTGCCATTAACCAGCGCGAAGAGATGTCGACCATCATGCAGGCATACTCAAAGCACAGGCAGGTTAGTGCACAAGAGGCAGTTGCTCGCACATGCAGCCTACGCCTGAAAAAGTCCTCACGGTCTGTCATCTTCCTTAACACCGACGAAGAGGGCATGAAGATGAGTCTTCCCATGAGTCGACTGAAGGATATGGAACCAGAGTCTGATGAGGTCTGGATGTCAGGAGTACCTGACAAATACCTGTACAGACCACAGACCCCTGAGTTTGAGCACATGTGCTTGGCTGAGTTTGCGTCAGACTACAGGGTAGTCTACGGCCAGCAAACTGAGCGGGGAAGTGCCATAGCCCTCCTTGACGACAAAGGCTTCATTGCAAAGAGGACAGCGGGCAAACCAGCAATCATCCGATTCACCCGCTTTTCTGAAACCAAGGCACCAGAAAAGCACTACAGACGGCTGCTGAAGATGTACCTCCCCCACAGATCAGACTACGAACTGAAGGACAAGGGTCACCCCACATATGAAGAGTTCTACAAACAACTCTGGGTGAAAAGTCTCGTAGATCGAAATGTGGAGCGGTACGAAGGACGAGGCAAAACCATTGACAAGGCACTCCAGAACATCAAGATTGGTCCAACCCTTAATGCTTGGAACACATTTGCTCCTGAGGTTGAGGTGGACCGGGATGAGTGCCTTGATATATGCGAAGCCATCCCGGATGAGGGCGAAGAAGACGCTGTCCCTGACTACCAAGTCCCGGTTGTCGGGGAACCGGTTCCCAGAATTGAGGCGCCACGGTTAAGTTCGGACTTTGTCAGCAAGATGTTTCGGAGTCTGAACGAGACCCAGGCGTGCGTCTTCTACAGTGTGCGGCAATGGTGCCTTCAACGCGTGTGGGGCCAAGATCCAGAGCCATTCCACTACTTTGTCTCAGGTGGAGCTGGTTGCGGCAAATCACACGTGATCAAGTGTATTTATGAGGAAGCAACGAGGATTCTGCGAGAGCTCCCCAGATTCCGGGACATAGCTGACATGTCCCAGCCCGCAGTGCTGTTGACTGCGTTCACAGGCACGGCAGCCTTCAACATTTCTGGCAAAACGTTGCACTCTGTCCTCAAGCTCCCAAGGTCCCTGGAACCACCATACCAAGGCCTGGGCAATACACTTGATGAAGTCAGAGCTGCACTGTCGTCCGTGGAAATTCTCATCATTGATGAGATCTCCATGGTTTCCAAGAAGCTGTTTGCCTATGTCAACTGGCGATTTCAGCAGATAAAGGGAAACCGGAGTCCATTCGGTGGCATTTCTGTTCTTGCTGTCGGAGACTTCTACCAGCTGCCACCGCTGGGAGGAGCCAAGCCACTCTGTGTCTACGAGGAAACAGAGTTTGATCTCTGGAGAGATCACTTCTCTATGATCAATCTGACAGAGATCATGCGCCAGAAAGACGATCGAGCTTTCGCTGAACTCCTCAACCGACTGCGAGTCAAGAGCAGGCAAGTTCCTGTGAGTAATCAAGACAGAGACTTGCTCATGCAGGCCATCACCAATAGCAAGGATTGTCCAGCAGAAACACTACATGTTTTTGCCACCAACAAACAGGTCGACAGTCACAATGCAGCAACAGTAGCCACCCAGCTCACAGACGTTGTTGATCTCGTAGCTGCAGACTACAAGAAAGACGTCGCTACGGGCAAGAAGGTGCCCCTGACATACAAGGTCAAGGGCACCAAAAGAGATTTGCCTGACAGCATACTGGCTGCTCAAGGGGCACGTGTTATGCTGATCAGGAACCTGGACGTGGAGGATGGTCTCGTCAATGGAACCTTCGGAACCATCTCCAACATAGTGACTGACAACCGTGCACCGAGTGGCGTCAAGCTACTTGGACTGCAGCTGGACAATCTCACGGCAGGACAGACTCTCCGCAAAAAGTTGCTTGGCCCTTCAGACAACTTAGTCTACCTTGAGAGGTCTGAGGAGAGCATTGGCAAAAAGGGCGGAGTTGTCAGACGTCAGTTCCCCCTGAAGCTGGCCTTTGCATGTACGGCCCACAAAGTGCAGGGTATGACTGTGACGTCAGCTGTCGTGAGCCTGAAAAGTGTGTTTCAGCCGGGAATGGCGTACGTGGCGCTCAGCCGCACCACCTCCCTCGCAGGTCTGACTGTCACAGACTTTGACGAGAAGAAGATCTATGCCGACCCAGATATCATGACAGCTCTGGAACACATGCGCAGCGCGAGTTTCCAGAGCGCCACTCCGCTGCTGCACCACTTGAAGTGGACTGAGCAACCAGGCACCACTGTGACAATTGTCCACCACAACGCACAAGGGCTTCCATCTCACATTGTGGACCTGAGGGCGCATCATGAACTCAGGTTGGCAGATGTGTTGTGTCTCACCGAGACGCATCTGTCAGGGTCCCCTGAATCCCCATTCTTCGATCTAGAGGGATATACCATGTTTGAACGCAGCAGACGGGCATCTTATGATGCGCATGAAGACATGGTAGCAAAAGCCGGTGGTGGAGTTGCCATGTACTGCAAGAGTACTCTGAAGGCAGAGGTTCCCAGGTGCATGCAACATGTCACAGACATGGAATGTCTGGTGCTCAAAGTTGAGGTGCCAGTCAAAGTGCTTATAGCCACTGTGTATAGACCCCCAAATTACAGTTTGCAAAACTTTTTGCCAAACCTGAACACCCTCTTGGACACATTGGAACTCATGGACCACCAACCCATTGTGGTTTGTGGTGATTTCAATGAAGACCTCCTTTCCAGAGGCAAAAAAAGCATCAGAGATGCACTCCTGTCCAGAGGCTACACGCAATTGATTGTCAAGTCTACCACAGACAAGAACACACTGATTGATCACATTTACATTTCCCAACCAGCTTCGTGTGTTCAGTCAGGTGTTCTCCAAACATACTACAGCTATCACAACCCTGTCTATTGCATTTTGACTGGCTAAAATTTGACAACTCAAATAATGATTAGTCCTGTCACACATTTCGTGTGACAGCACTTTTGGAACCTGTTTGATTAGTTCTGTTACATTTCATGACTAAAACAGGCTGTCACATTTCATGTGACAGCCTGTTTTAGTCCCCCATTCATTAGATTAGGTTTTGCCATAGTTTAAAACATGATTGTTGGGAGAAGACCTTTACAGCCTGCCTGTCTACACATCTCAGCCAACAGATCTCAGGTAAGAGCAAATGCCCAATGATTAGAATTTGTAGTGATTAATGACAGATAAACCAATCTGTTTGAATGTGTCACGCTCCTTTCATCAGCAGGCTTGTGATTTGGCTTCTGCAAGTCATTTGATAAGAGTGATGCTGCAGTGTCAACCACCCGCCTGTACACGTCCTGTAATGGCTGTGGCTCCACTCCTGCTGGACAGATTCAATCATGTCTCAGGTAAGAACAAATCCGCAAAAGAGATTTTCTCTGATTGATAAGTTATGTTAAAATAATCCACAAGAATTTGCCTCACTCCTTTCATCTCCTTTCTTTAGATTTTTGGACCCTACTTCTGGTAGTCAAGTGGGCAGTGGATGTTGCAGTGTCGGCCGACGGCCTGTATAGGTCCGGTAACGGCTGTAGCTCCATTTCTGCTTGGCTGCCATATCTCAAGAGGCTGATGTAAATAATTTGTACTCAACATTTGCTATTTTAATTTCTATTGGGTACTTGATGTATGTATGTGTATATATGTTCATATGTATTTTATATGTATCTACACATAAATGTGTATGTGTAAATTGAATTATCTTCAGCCTGTTCTAATGTCAAGTGTCTTGAGACAAAACATGTTATGAATTAATGCTATACAAACAAAGATCAAATTGATTGCCACATTTATATAAATAAATGTTTGTATAAAGAAAAAGTTTGACTTTGAAGTGTATTCTTTTATGATTATGATTGTTTATGATTGTGGTGTAAGGTTTTCACTTTTTTTCTTCATGAATCACTCAATCATAATAACCAAATATTCCATTTCTTTCTTTCAAATTTAACTTTTTAAATGTCTGCATATGTTAGGCCCATCCATTTATATCGAGAACACAGCTAAAGATCAGGTGTCAGGTGATGTGCATCAAGTGATCATCCATCTCTTCAAAAACAGCCACAGTCCATTTGTAACCACATCTCATAGGGAGGGGCATAGGGGTATATCAAGAAGTGAGCTGAATATCAGGTGCCAGGCGATAGGCATCTGCTAATAAAGCCATACATGCGAAAAGCCCGGCAGCCGCTGCCCGAGCCCCTCTCACGATTTCCGTGGAAATTGTCTAGTTCTTCTTCTTCTTCTTCTTCTTCCGCCCGCTTTTTTGGACCGCTAAAACTTCTGCAAACTTCAACCGATTTTCACCGTTCAAACTTCAAAACGTGTGTTTCAGTGGGGACAAGGGGGCTATGACTCTTCAGAAACTTTTCACAAATACTCTCCGAGATATTCAACATTTTACGAGATCTCGGTCCCATAGAGATGAATGCGGAATTTTCAAAATTTCCTCCCTTCAGGACATTTTTTCAGCCTTCTTCAAACCCTTCTCATTCAGTCATACATTCAGCTACAAACTCCATTCAAACTTCAAAATATTCAGCTATCTTTTGGCTTCATTCAGTGGGTTTCAAATGTTTCCTAGCATTCATAGTTACTTCACAATGACCCTTCAAAGGTCATGATGCATTTCAGCTCTTCAAGCCATTTAACATTGGTGTGTATTGGACGGAATGTTTCGGCTTAGACTGGGAGATTCAAACGACAGAGCAGGGAGAGGGGGAAACAAGACCTGAGAAACTGCTGGGTAAACTGCTCTCTTGGCCACATTTTTTGAGCTATCAACACAAATAAGCCCTCAGCATGTAAGTAGTCTTGTCCTGCTTCTGACAAAGTGGTTTTCAAAGCAAAAGGATGGAGCCCTTTTTCACAAAATGACCAACTGTCGGGCAAAGTCAGCTCCGGCACCCATGTACTCCAATGTTAATTCCTGAGGGGTTTTCTCAGAGATCAGTCAAATTTCCTTCATCTATCTATCGCTCTGGTGGGTTCGTTTCTTGACCTTCATGCATGAAATTTAGATCGACAGCTTCCTCTGGGTCTCAGGATTCCTACGGTGTGATCATTTTTCTGATCGGCCCTTTGGTTTTGTCACAATTGTAGGCAGTTTGACACCCTGATTTCAGTGGAAATGTGTTGGGAATCAACAGACTCCACCAGCTCTCTGATGGCAGTTGGTAAACAATGATCACCATGGCAACATCTGGCTTCAGATGAGCCTCAGCTAAAAGGCTTACATGATTAAAAACTTACACACAGGACACACAGAATTTCATTTTAACAGCGTTTCAGAGATGAGACTTGCATTTTCCCTCAGTCAGGTCATTATTTCCATAACTGTTCTTTAAAATTTAATTCATTGCTTCAAATTTTGAAAAGATGCAGCCATTTCAACTTTAAATTCATTTATCCATTTAACTGATTCATCCATTCATTTCCTTTCGTCCAAGAGTTCATGTGAGGTTAATTTAGCATTCTGCATCAGCAGTTGAGTGCCAGCTTTTCATGAATTATTTCAACCATTTCAGACATGAATTCAGTCATTCATGTTCAGCATTCTTCATAAGCAGTTAAGCACAAGCTTTTCAAGACTTAATTTAAATAATTTAAGACATAAATTCAGTCATTCATGTTCAGAATTCTGCTTTAGCAGTGCAGCGCAAGCATTTAAAGACTTCATTCAGCCATTTTCAGACATACCTACAGTCATTCATGTTCAGTAGTCTGCTTTAGCAGTTGAGCAAAAGCTTTTCAAGACTTAATTCAAATTATTTCAGACATAACTTTAGTCATTCTTGTTCAGAATTCTGCATTAGCAGTTCAGCGCAAGCATTTTAAGACTTCATTCAGCCATTTTCAGACAAACCTTCAGTCATTCATGTTCAGCATTCTGCATTAGCAGTTGAGCGCAATCTTTTCAAGACTTTTTCAACCATTTTCAGACATATCTTCAGTCATTCAGGTTCAGCTTTTGTTGCATTAGCAGTTCAGCGCAAGCTGCTTCAGCATTCTGCATTCACAGCGCAATTTCTTCAGAAATTGCTTTTCTAGTTCTTCTTCTTCTTCATTCTTCCGCCCGCTTTTTTGGACCGCTAAAACTCCGACAAACTTCAACCGATTTTCACCGTTCAAACTTCAAAACGTGTGTTTCAGTTGGGACAAGGGGGCTATGACTCTTCAGAAACTTTTCACAAATACTTTCCGAGATATTCAACGATTTACGAAAATCTCGGTCCCATAGAGATGAATGCGAAATTTTCAAAATTTCCTCCCTTCAGGACATTTTTTCAGCCTGCTTCAAACCCTCCTCATTCAGTCATACATTCAGCTACAAACTCCATTCAAACTTCAAAATATTCAGCTATCTTTTGGCTTCATTCAGTGGGTTTCAAATGTTTCCTAGCATTCATAGTTTCATCACAATGACCCTTCAAAGGTCATGATGCATTTCAGCTCTTCGAGCCGTTTAACATTGGTGTGTATTGGACGGAATGTTTTGGCTCAGAGTGGGAGATTCAAACGACAGAGCAGGGAGAGGGGGAAACAAGACCTGAGAAACTTCTGGGTAAACTGCTCTCTTGGCCACATGTTTTGAGCTATCAACACAAATAAACCCTCAGCATGTAAGTAGTCTTGTCCTGCTTCTGACAAAGTGGTTTTTAAAGCAAAAGGATGGAGCACTTTTTCACAAAATGGCCAACTGTCATGAGAAGTTCAAAAAAATCCCCATATACCTCCATGTTAATTCCTGAGGGGTTTTCTCAGAGATCAGTAAGATTTCCCTCATCTATCTATCGCTCTCGTAGGTTCGTTTCTTGACCTTCATGCATGAAATTTAGACGGACAGCTTCCTCTGGGTCTCAGGATTCCTACGGTGTGTTCATTTTTATTCTAGCCCTCACGGTTTTGGCAAGGTGACAGGAGATTCGGACTCTTGCTTTGCCACAAAATCTTCAGAAGATTACAGTAACAAGGGCAAAGTTGTGCACCTGCACCTGCTGCCCTTGACGAGCTGGTCACCGTGGAAACCTTTGATCTCATGCAGCTGTTTATAGTAACTCATCAAAACATTCAGGAACAAAGACAAGCATGTGTCTGTTAATTTATCAGTGATAACAAATGTAAAATCTGGCTTCAGATAAGCCTCAGCAGACAGGTTTGCATGATTGAACACACACACACACACACACACACACACACACACACACACACACACACACACACACACACACACACACACACACACACACACACACACACACACACACTCACACACACAGGGCAGAAAGTATCACACTTTAACAGCATTTGACTTCCATTTCCCTGAGTCAGCTCCTTATTTTCCTAGATTTTTTTCTTTAAATTTAAATTCCTTCCTTTAATTTCTGAATTGATTCAGCCATTCAAACTTTTAAATCCAATTTTAGATTACACTGATTCATGCTTCATGTTCATTCTTTTTGTAAGAATTGCAAGCACCTTTACACCCTGATTTCAAAGGGAATGTGTTGGGAATAAACAGACTCCACCAGCTCTCTGATGGCAGTTGGTGAACAATGATCACCATGGCAACATCTGGCTTCAGATGGGCCTCAGCCTACAGGCTTACATGGTCAAAAAACTAACACATAGGACACACAGGATTACATTTTAACAGGGTTTAAGAAAGCCGACTTACATTTACCCTCAGTCAGGTCATTATTTCCATCAATGTTCTTTAAAATTTGATTTATTCCTTTAATTTTTGAATAGACGCAACCATTTAAACTTTAAATTTCTTCATCCATTCCATTTATTCGACCATTCATTTCCTTTCATCCAAGAGTTCATGGCAGGCTAATTCAGCATTCTGCATTAGCAGTTGAGCGCAAGCTTTTACAGGACTTCTTAAAACAATTTTCAGACATATCCTCAGTCATTCATGTTCAGCATTCTACATCAGCAGTTGAGCACAAGCTTTTCAAGACTTCATTCAACCATTTTAAGACAAATCTTCAGTCATTCATGTTCAGCGTTCTGCATTAGCATTTCAGTGCAAGCCTTGCATGACTTCATTCAACCATTTTCAGACACATCTTCAGTCATTCATGTTTAGCTTCTGCTGTAGCATTTCAGCATGAGTTATTTAAGACTTCATTTAGCAATTTTCAGACATATCTTCAGTCATCCATGTTCAGCATTCTGCATTAGCAGTTCAGCGCAAGCTGCTTCAGCATTCTGCATTCACAGCGCAATTTCTTCAGAAATTGCTTTTCTAGTTCTTCTTCTTCTTCTTCTTCTTCTTCTTCTTCTTCATTCTTCCGCCCGCTTTTTTGGACCGCTAAAACTCAGGCAAACTTCAACCGATTTTCACCGTTCAAACTTCAAAACGTGTGTTTCAGTTGGGACAAGGGGGCTATGACTCTTCAGACACTTTTCACAAATACTTTTCGAGATATTTCAGAATTTGTGCGTTTTTTGGTCTCATAGAGATGAATGAGGAATTTTCAAAATTTTCTCCTTTCAGGACATTTTTTCAGCCTGCTTCAAACGCTCCTCATTCAGTCATACATTCAGCTACAAACTCCATTCAAACTTTAAAATATTAAGCTACCTTTTGGCTTCATTCAGTTGGTTTCAAATGTTTCCTAGCATTCATAGTTTCTTCACAATGACCCTTCAAAGGTCATGATGCATTTCAGCTCTTCGAGCCGTTTTAACATTGGTGTGTATTGGACGGAATGTTTCGGCTTAGAGCAGGGAGAGGGTGAAACCAAACCTGAAAAATTTCTGGGTAAACTGCTCTTTTGGTCACAATTTTCACTCCACATAGGCACATTATATATCAAAATGGAGAGAGGCTTGTCCTGCTTCTGACAAAGTAGTTTTTAAAGCAAAAGTATGGAGCACTTTTTCACAAAATGGCCAACTGTCATGAGAAGTTCAAAAAAATCCCCATATACCTCCATGTTAATTCCTGAGGGGTTTTCTCAGAGATCAGTAAAATTTCCCTCATCTATCTATCGCTCTCGTGGGTTCGTTTCTTGACCTTCATGCATGAAATTTAGACAGACAGCTTCCTCTGGGTCTCAGGATTCCTACGGTGTGTTCATTTTTATTCTAGCCCTCACGGTTTTGGCAAGGTGACAGGAGATTCGGACTCTTGCTTTGCCACAAAATCTTCAGAAGATTACAGTAACAAGGGCAAAGTTGTGCACCTGCACCTGCTGCCCTTGACGAGCTGGTCACCGTGGTAACCTTTGATCTCATGCAGCTGTTTATAGTAACTCATCAAAACATTCAGGAACAAAGACAAGCATGTGTCTGTTAATTTATCATTGATCACCAATGCAAAATCTGGCTTCAGATAAGCCTCAGCAGACAGGTTTACATGATTGAACACACACACACACACACACACACACACACACACACACACACACACACACACACACACACACACACACACACACACACACACACACACACACACAGGGCAGAAAGTATCACACTTTAACAGCATTTGACTTCCATTTCCCTGAGTCAGCTCCTTATTTTCCTAGATTTTTTTCTTTAAATTTAAATTCCTTCCTTTAATTTCTGAATTGATTCAGCCATTCAAACTTTTAAATCCAATTTTAGATTACACTGATTCATGCTTCATGTTCATTCTTTTTGTCAGAATTGCAGGCACCTTTACACCCTGATTTCAAAGGGAATGTGTTGGGAATAAACAGACTCCACCAGCTCTCTGATGGCAGTTGGTGAACAATGATCACCATGGCAACATCTGGCTTCAGATGGGCCTCAGCCTACAGGCTTACATGGTTAAAAAACTCACACACAGGACACACAGGATTACATTTTAACAGGGTTTAAGAAAGCCGACTTACATTTACCCTCAGTCAGGTCATTATTTCCATCAATGTTCTTTAAAATTTGATTTATTCCTTTAATTTTTGAATAGATGCAACAATTTCAACTTTAAATTCTTTCATCCATTCCATTTATTCGACCATTCATTTCCTTTCATCCAAGAGTTCATGGCAGGCTAATTCAGCATTCTGCATTAGCAGTTGAGCGCAAGCTTTTACAGGACTTCTTAAAACAATTTTCAGACATATCCTCAGTCATTCATGTTCAGCATTCTACATCAGCAGTTGAGCACAAGCTTTTCAAGACTTCATTCAACCATTTTAAGACAAATCTTCAGTCATTCATGTTCAGCGTTCTGCATTAGCATTTCAGTGCAAGCCTTGCATGACTTCATTCAACCATTTTCAGACACATCTTCAGTCATTCATGTTTAGCTTCTGCTGTAGCATTTCAGCATGAGTTATTTAAGACTTCATTTAGCAATTTTCAGACATATCTTCAGTCATCCATGTTCAGCATTCTGCATTAGCAGTTCAGCGCAAGCTGCTTCAGCATTCTGCATTCACAGCGCAATTTCTTCAGAAATTGCTTTTCTAGTTTATTAAAGTCTTATGTTCTATTCTAGATTTATTGATTTAAAAATAAAGTAGTTATGACTTTGACTTAGATCTTGAATAGATCCAGTTTCTAATTCCGTTCTGACTGTTAATTTACACCCCTTATTGTCCTCCATTTAAAATCAACACTTTTTTCATTAATTTGGATATAAAATACTAATTAATGAGTTCATAGTGTTGTGGACGTGTTGCTGCCACATTCATGCCAAAACATTTTTTCATGAACTGAAGGAAAATTAAATCTAGGCTGATTATCCATAGCTGGAACCCCCCAGGAATCAGTCTCTGAAATTTTACTGTTTATTGTCCCCCCCAACAATGAAACAGGATTTTCGCCCCTGACATGAAGTGAGGGTTTTGCAAACTGTGTCAAATTATCGATTGTTGTGTGTGAAGAACTGTGAAAACCTCTAACACAGTAACTCAACCCAGGTTTTTCTCATCAAGAGCTGCGAAGGCGCACAAATAAGGAGAGGGCTCAGAGGCAGCTGATCAATCCCAATCATGAGTGCCACACACACAGAAAAGCGCAAGCAACGGACAGCCGGAGCAGGGGTTCTCCAACTTTTTTGGGCCAGGGACCCCTCACAGGTGAACAAACAGTTCTGCAAAATTCTACCATTATTTTACAGAAAAATACTTTTTGTTGTGATGGTGTTTTGTAACCGTGAATGAGGGGAGCACACAGAGGATATAAGACTCTGCTGAACATTAAAGTATTGCATAGGGGTGGTATGTGTTTTTATAATGATTGATGTAATTTAGCATTTTAATCCAGTTACATGCCATGTTCAGGGTTGATGTATGTCTATCTGGCAGATAGAAGGTTAGCTCCTGTCTCCAGCTTGTGTCTGTGAGCTCTCTTTGACCCTGAGTAAACTTTCACCCAGTCTCCTAGCTCCATGCTCTGATTCAACAGTCACACACTTTGAAAGCACATCTCTCTGAAAACTGACACCAGCTGTGGGTTGAGACATTTGTGTCAGTCATGTTTTTTGGCCAATTACTCTTGGGTGTTTAGTTTAACTCAGCCGTAGCAATTGATTGTTATAAAATTGTATTGCTCCTGGATATCGGGGCTCATTCTTTTTGGACCAGCGCTGTAAACCTTACCTGTGACCAGAATAGATGCTGAACTGAGAAATGGATCCTCTTTCGTGATCTTTGGGAGCTGTTCGACGAAAGAACTGGGTAGAGTTTATTACAATTTGGTGCCGTGACCGTTGGACAACAAAACTCTCATTCTCCTAGCAGTTGGACAGGGAGGATCACAGGCATGTGTCCTCAGACAATTTCAGAGGCCTCTAAGGAAAAAGGTGGGCAGAAACCTTTTCTCTAGAATTTCTGCAAATTGACTTTAACCAAATTTATAGAATCATCTGAGAAACTGGCTTTTGATCATTAAGTTGTCAATTGACTAAATATTTAAGTACCTTAAAGCATTTCTTGTCACGTGTAATGTAGCTTTGTAAATAAAAGTGTGTTTGGACTCCTGAGTGCTTGGGTGGAGTAGGTGGCTCCCCGGCTCAGTAAGAGAGGAATGCAGTGAGGATTAGAAACTCACAAATTCTTCCAATCTAGTCCTCCGTCCCCAACAGTTCTGTGGGGACCGGGATGGGCTAGATAGTCAAAAACTGTTTGGTCACATTAGGTAGGGACATTGGATGAATGTCTACTTGATGTCACAAACATGAGGTAACGGTCGACAGGCCATAAGTGAACCGCAGTCTCCCAGGGAGACTGTAGAAAGCTTGTTCACGCTGTCCCATCGTCCTCTGTTATGACTGAGATTCATTCGCGTGTTTAAAATAACATCATTTTTGGAAAATGGCAAACAAATGTGTAAACCTATGGAAGAACTGTAAAACAGGTTATAGAGCAGTCTTTTTCAACCTTGGGGTCGCGACCCCACGTGGGGTAGCTGGAATTCAAATGGGGTCACCTGGAATTTCCAGCAATTTATAAAAAAAAATAAAATAAAAAAATACTAATACATTTTTTAATGATGGAATAGGCCTATATATTTCATTTAAATCAAAACACCACACATTTTCAGTTAAAATAATAATAATTATAATAATAATAGTTAAAAAAAAACAAGTTTACAAAAATGCAGTATATAATATCTATGAATAGAATAGAATAGAATAGAATAGAATAGAATAGAATAGAATAGAATAGAAAATACTTTATTTATCCCCGAGGGGAAATTCAGGAGTCACAGCAGCATTTAAGAAAACAAAAGTAAGAAAGAGTATAGAAAGTGCAAAAATGTCCATAAGAAATTAGATGACGACATCCCGTCCACCACTCGTCCACCACTCTCCAGCCCAGCCAGTCTCCACCTCCACAGGGACCAGGACTGAGCCTCCCCAGCAGTCTGTTCAGTCTCTGTCTCCTGGATCCTGTCTGCTTACATCAGGCGAAGCTCCTCCAATGTGGGACCAGCGTCCGATGTCAGCTCCGTCAGCCACGTCCGTGAACGGCACGATGCCGCTGGGCTAGCACAGCTAGCTCGTCCATCCCCCGGAGCTGGATCCCACGTTCCCAACAACGATGGATGGAAAGACAGGTCCACGTCGTCACCTCCCAGCTCACACCCAAGAACCAGCACGTCGTCCTCACCTCCTCCTCCTCAGCTCGAGGAAAATCATCAAGCCCTACACTAGTTAGCATTGACATGCTACAGGCTGCTAACAGCTAATTTCACATGTAAACAATGCAGCCATGGTTACATGTAGGATCTCCAGACAAACACAGGAGAAAAGTAGTAAAAAATATCACTGAAGCCACAAAAAGTTTGGTCTCCGTGACCGACGATAAACCATACAAAGTGATGATCCACTCCAAATACAAAGATGACGAAAAAGAGACGAAAAAAATTACAAGAAACGGACAAAGACGAGAGAGCTGCTGCAACAGGCAGCTACTTGGGCAGCGCCTAGCAACGGAAAGTCAAAGTACCGCTCTCGACTTGATGTTACGTCGGAGATGAGATGCGCTCTCCCCACCACAGCACCTGGCTGCCAGGACGAAGAGACACAATGAGAACTAGAGCCTTATTTAGCGGTGTTTTTGTGTGAAAGTAATGCACTGAAAATTATCTTAAGAAAGCGTGAATGCAGACCGACATCAGATTTTTTCGGTGGGAGTCCGTTAATTTGTGTTTTTGGTCAAGTAAAACATGGCCCCATCTGAGTGCAGAGGAAACCTGCAGAGGAGCAGGGAGGGGGTGTTTGGTGCGAGCACCCTGGGCTTCTGCTGCACAAAATCACTGCTGTAGGGGTAATTTGTGCACTGAACCTTGTGATAGGACCCAACAGAGGCGTCACTAGGATTTAGGGACAGGGGGGGCTTCAGCCCCAGGAGATGCAAATGAGCAAATGTGTAACAAACGGAAAACAACACATAGAGTTAATAACTGCTCAACATAGAGGCTAATGCCATGACTTTCACAGACAACACAATAATAGTTTTGTATTTTGAAGTCAGATTGATCAAATTTTGGCGCATAAGTAACTAGAAAAGATTTAGAATAGAATTTAAGGTTCTTTTATTAGTCTAAAAAATCGTTTAAAGGTCTTGCTTCTTTAGATTTACCAGATTCGCTGTTATCATTTGAGCCAAGTAGGGCTCTCAGGTCATCAGGTAGTCGACTTTAATGGTACCTGAAGTTAGAACTAAAACACTTGGGGAAGCCTCTTTCTATTATTATGTCCCCCATCTGTGGAACAGCCTACCTAAAGACCTGAGGGTAGCTCCTACTGTTCATGTTTTTAAAAGTAAACTCAATAGCTACCTTTTTAGTCTGGCTTTCAGCTGATTGTAATTAGTATAATTTATTGTTATTATTTTATTTATTTAAATCCTCTTAACCTGTTTTATTTCTCCTTTTTAGACCAGCATCTATTACTTCTAATTTTATGACCTGCTCTGCTTTAGCTGTTTTTATTACCCACCGAGTGTTAGGCTATCTCATTTTTACCATATTACTAATTCAAATTTTATTTTATTTATTTTCAGTGTCCTACAGACAAATGACTCTATCTTTAGACTCACCTTTCCAGTGGAGGTCTCTCCCCTCTCATTCCCTGTGCTCCTCTGCCCTGACTCCTACATATCAATAGGGATGGTGGAGTGATTATTGTTAATGTATTATTATTGTTATAGTCATCATAATGATATGATGATAATAGTAATCATAAATTACTGTTAGCAGGGGGTTGGAGTCAATTGTTAACTACCATCAGTGATAAATACTTACTTTTTGGAAAAACTTCCTGATATCCATTCTATATTGATGGCTTAAATAAAGACTTCTTGTGTCTTGCTTTACTCCTGAGTCTATGACAAGAAGATAGACTCCATCCTTTTGACTGTCCGTCCAGTAACAAGGAAGAAGAGACGGATAAAGCCTGCCCACCGCTCCTAGCTTAGCTCAAACGCTGTGAGTCAATATGAAAGTTTAGCCTGTCTCTGCCTCATCAGATAAACTCTTCAGCCCTCCAAACGGTCTCGAGTGCCCTTTGTGAGTCCTTTTTACCTAATTAGTTAAGCTAGCTTCTACTATCAAAGTGTTATCTTCTTCTACTACTAAAAAGAGGCTTTGTTCTGTAACTCTAGTTGTCCTCGTACCGGGATGGTTTTCGCGAGAGATGGGACGTTCTCAAACGCGTCGACTCTTTTGAACAGCGCTTTTCAGTGAACAAAAATAACTGATTCGCTGCTCTGTCTCAGCCCTTTGTTTGCAGGCCATTACTGAATACAAATTTGCCTTCACGTTTCAGAACGAACAGCTCACTCGCGACTGTCAATCGGTTCTCACCGTTCATTTGAAAAAGCTATACAAAAGACTCGGCGCGTTCGCGATTTCACAGCTCCCGCGAAAACCACAGCGGGTGCGAGTAGTATGTTGAAATCACCTCAAATCATTTAGGGGGGCTTGGTGATACTTTGGGGGGGGGGCTTCAGCCCCTCAAATTAGGCCTAACGACGCCACTGGGACCCAACTTGTTCCATCCTGGAGTATCACTTTAAATATGGTGAGTTGAGAGAGACAGTCACAATACATAAAAGACACAAAAACACTGAAGCAGAAATTTAAGCACTGTGGTTTATCTTTAAAATGTTCGTT
Organism: Halichoeres trimaculatus; assembly: GCF_033239565.1. Taxonomy (NCBI): domain Eukaryota; kingdom Metazoa; phylum Chordata; class Actinopteri; order Labriformes; family Labridae; genus Halichoeres; species Halichoeres trimaculatus. Next base: position 89,134 of record NW_027437253.1, read on the forward strand.
GTTGCTGGTTTAAGATGCTGCAGCTCTTTCATAATTAATTGTTTGAGTTATTTGTTCAGTATTAATTTGCAGCCTGTAAATATATGCTCCACCACATATCCTGTCTCGGGAAAATTCTCAACCTAACTTTCTTGCCTCATCCATAATAGTATACATTATATAGCCTTAGCGTTGGTTAAGATTAAGTTATATATATATATATATATATATATATATATATATATATATACAGAGAGAGAGAGAGAGAGAGAGAGAGAGAGAACTATTACATGAACCATCAATTTTTCAGCAAAAAAAATGTTTGTTTTAGGTGTCTGGGGTCGCCAGAAACTTGTGATGTAAAAATGGGGTCACAGCCCAAAAAAGGTTGGGAACCACTGTTATGGAGAACAGAATACGAAAAGTTGACAAAGTCTGTGGGTGAGTGTGTGAATGAATTTCTGCCCCTCCTCATGTTTGTGAGTATGACCTTCACCCTCTCTTTGTGTGCCTTTATCTCTCCATGTGTGTCGATCTGACTCCCTTTCTGCTCCTGTGTGTGAGAGTGTGGGACAGCAGATGTCACTCAGAGGGACTCTGCTTCTGTATGTGTCTCCCTCAGGGGGGACATCAATCATTGAAAATAAAAGAGGACTAACTTAAAGTTATTATGTTGAGGTTTAGTTTAAATAAATAAAAAAAATGTTTTTTTGTAGAATGTTTTAAACATAAACACAAGTTAAAGTTTGGAAAATGGGCATTATAAGAAGGGGCTACTCTTTGTGTGTAGTGTGTGCGTGCTATGTGTTTTAGCGGTGCATAGGGTTTGGGGAATGTGTTTTTGGGTAAACAAAAACTCACTATACGATCCCAACCGACCTTACCTGATTGAAAAGACTTTTGGCCATGTCAAGACTGACCTGAGAGGACGGGATTCTGACTCTGACTTTCAACACTCTGACAGAACAGCCGGCTGTAGACTACAACACGACCTGTGGACTTTAAAAAGGAAAACTTGGCTTTAGAGCAGTGGTTCCCAACCTTTTACAACTCAGGGCCCACTTTTAAGTCTCAGACATTTTTGCGGCCCTCCCCCGACTGCTAAATACATAAAAACATACTACATCTTCAAACCTTTATAGATGAATTATCAATTTAACACAAACATAGTTTAGTCTTATCTAATGTCACAGTTTACAGTCAGCTCTGTCTTTTTATCTGGGCTTAAAAAAGTATTTACAATTTATTAGACAGGCTGATGCACAGTACATTTTATTCTAAAATCAAACACTGGGTTATAATAGTTATACAATCATAGTCACTCATAGTTAAAGTAGTGAGTCAAGACAAATGGTAATAATTTGTATGTTTGCACATTTGATAAGTGGATGGAGCACAGCTCCAGGTAGATGGCCTCCACCACTCTGCTGGCCTGGAGCTGCTCCAGCGCCCTGTCCCAGGAAGGAGCTGCTGCAAACCAAAGAAATGTGCAGAGGACCTCCACAGGTTTTTAGACGGCTCACCTCAGCCTCCTGGGCCACAGCAGCTACGGCAACAAGCTGGATGAGGATGGAAGAGGTCCAGGTCCTGGCAAACCTCATGCCCCCCCCCCATCCTCCTTAAAGAGATGTCAGGTGAATGTGGCTCTTTTGGAGTCTAAAAAGACTTGAAAACAAAAAACAATAAATAAACACTTGTAAGACTTTTTAATGTCAAATGAACATCAGCTCAGTTTTATGAGTCAAGGTTGAGTTTTGTCATTTATAAAGCCACAGAGCCTCAACATCTCTACTGCTGTGTTTCTCTTAAAAGTTCACACCCAACTATTGATTGTCCATGAGCATCATGATCTTCAGGGTCAGAGCTGCTGGAAGGCATGTACTGACAGAACAGCTCAGACCTGATCAGCTATGGAGTGACATGTTATGCTGTGACGCTGCCTGCTGTGGAAACGGAAGGTCAGGAACAAGAGGCAGGTGTCAGATCATTGAGCGTGGTCCCAGCAGGGTTCAGCTTCAGGCGTCTGATGACAGAAGGAGGAGGTGAATGGACTCACACTCACTCGTGGGTTTTGTAAGAAACCAAAGCCCGATGGACCCACACATAGTCATCATCACCTTCAGCATCATCAGGGACATGTCAAGGCTTGGCAAACTACTTGTTCTATTTTTTTTCTTTCCTGTTACCTCCTGAATGCCCACACCTCCTGTTGGACACAGTGCTCCTTTCAGTGATCCCCTTTATATCACTTGGTGCTTGTTCAGACTCAACAACATGTCCCCAGAGGACAGAGGAAGTCTATCAGAGCTCTCCTCCTCTTCAGACCTGCTTTCTCCTCCAGCTGTGACTGAACTCTAACAGGTGTGTGTGGAATAATGTCTTCAAGCTGTTTGAATGTATTCTTGTCTTATTATACTTGATATGAGCCACATTCAACTTATCAGCCCAGAAAAATGTCTTCTTTCAAGTTATTTAAAAGAAAAAATGAGGCCTGAGTTGCTTGTATAAAGTAAAAATATTCTGCCAACGGAAAAAGGAAAATTGAATAATGTGTTAATACAAGCAACTTTTTTTGTGTTCCAGATTTTTTACTTATTACAGGCAATTCAGACCTTGAAACCAGACATTTTTTGGACTTGTCGGGTTAATGTGGCTCATTATAAGCCTGCAAAGACATTTTCTGCTGAAAATAAGACAAAAACACTTGATAAGATTTCTTTTTTTTCAGTGAAAAGCCAAAAGATCCAGTTTAAAAATGAAAGATTTGAAACACACTTTGAGATGATATTTCATTTCATAATTTCATCAGTACGCTGTCATAACTCCTATGAAGGTGAAGTCTTTAACACTTGAAACCATTTGACAGTTTAATGGGACTGATTCTTGAACTGGTTCAAATGGTAGAAATGTCATATCAAATACTGTGACAACAACAGAAATGTAAACTACACATTGAAACAAAGATGGAAGATGATGTTTGAACAAGTTTAAAGCTGATTTTTCAGACCAAGCCTTATTTGTCTCTGTCCCAGGGGAACCTTTGGCTTCACACAGCTCAATGTCAACCTGTTTCATGCAGTCACTTTGAAATGAGGATGAAGGGCGCCCTCTAGTGACAGAAAGTCCTCACTGCAGCTTCACACAGCTCTTCAAGTGTGTTGGTTGTGTTCAGCCTGGAGCTCACACTGTTTCAGCATCAATGTGCAGCTCAGCTGAGTGTCAAAGCAGGATTCTCCATCCCTGAGTGTTTCCATGATTCCACACAGACTGTGGGACTGACCTTTGACCTCATGTGTGTGTTTTCAGGGAGAAGATGGTCTCCAGGTTCCTGCTGCTCACGGCTCTGAGCTGCTGTGTCTGTGGTTAGTTTCCACCTTCACTTTATTGTCCTCAAAGAGAAAAGAGGAGATCCACTTTGAGACTGAGTGAAAGACTTCAACACTTGATGAGAAAATGTGTGTAGAGACTCACATGTTGCTGTGTTTTTCTGCCCCTCTCTTTTCCTCTCTGTCTCCTCTACAGGATTAGAGCTCAACATGGGTCTCAGCTCCTATCAGGCTGAGGAGAAGCAGAGCCTCACCCTGGACTGGACCTTCACACCAAAACCTCACCCCTCTCTGAAAGGTCTCTATGTTTTCTGTGCCATGATGAAAAAAAGGAAAGTCTCAGCCCTGTTTGCTCTCCAGGATGGAGTTGAGATCCCACTGAGGGATGGGGAGCTTTCAGGACGATTCCAGTGTGACAAAGACCTCCTCAGAGAGGGACGGATCAGACTTCATGTGTCCTCACTCAGGACTGAAGACTCAGGACAGTACTGGTGTGGAGTGAAAACAGATTCTGGTTCCAGTGTGGGCGGATGTCTCCTCACAGTGACTGGTGAGTAAAGTCAGTGAACGTTTGTGGAGACAAAGAAAAATCAAATCAGCTCAGGTTCAGAGATCAGCGGCTAACATTTGATAGGATGAATCCAGAGAGACAAAGACGTCCTCAGAGAGGAAGAAGAACCTGAGAGAAAAGGGCTGCTCTGATTTCCTGTTGAGGACGTTTTAGAGTTTATCTGCAGTCACTGACTTTTTCTTTCCATGACTGACTCTGATCTGTTGGTCTCTCTACAGCAGCCAGGAACCAGACTCAGTCTAAGACTGGACCAGCCAGGAACCAGACCCCCTCTACTACTGAACCAGCCAGGAACCAGACCCCCCGTCGCACTGAAGCTAAGAAACCAGGCTCAGGGGGTCCAGGAAGGATGGCTCTCTCCCAGCAACAGGGACTGATAGCAGCTGTGATGTTGTTGTTTGTTCTTAACTATTTAGTGATCCTCGTCCTGACCTTAAAGTACTTTGCATTAGGATGGAGACAGAGACCCTGAGATGTCTAAAGCTCAGCACAGAGCCTGGAGACTCCAGCTCTGTGTCCACAGTGGGTTCCTAAGTCAGTCTAAGAAGCTCTGTCTCAAAGTGATTTTCATTTCTCTTATTGCTCAGAAAAGAACAAAGACAAACACTGCTGCTGGATAACAACAATCAGAGCTGAAGCTGGCTCTGAGAGAAACACAGCTGTTCATATGAAGATTCCTCTGCTCTGAGCTTCATCTCTGTTTGCTCTGTTTAGATGCTCATCATTGATAGGAAGTCTTGCTTGTATTTGTGTTATCTAAGGATTATTGTGATGAAGGCTTCAGCTCAGCTCTGACTGTTCTGTCTTTTATTGGTTTTATTGATGTTATCATGAGAGAGATGTAAACTTGACTGTAAATGTTTGAATGTGAGGAAGAAGAGTGTTTCAATGGAGGGATGAAGATCTTTGTTCTCTGCTCTGTCAAACAATAAATGTTGATGTTGAAGTGTAAACTCTCAGACTCATTTCTGGAGGATTTTTCTTCAACTCTTTGAGCTCTTTCTCTTTTCATTCCTGATCTCTGATGGAGCTGAACCGCAGCCAGCCTCCCCATCATCCCGACCCTCCAAGAACATTTGCTGTGGGGCTCTGTCATCTCTGTCACCGCCACCGCTCCTCACTCTCCTCCTTCTTCTGGACTTGAGTAAGATTCAGTAATCTTACATTCACTGGTATATCGTGGTCAATGCCCCAGAGACTTCTCAGGGTGGGTTAGATTAATAGGTTAGGTGGGTTAATTAATGTTCTTTCTTCCATTCATTCTGGTTTATTATGGTCAGTATCACTTTTCATTCCTCTTTGCATTTACTCTTTCATATCTTTCATCTGTTCATTCATGCACATATTTCTTCTTTTAGTTAGTAAATAAACTTTTCATATATAAAGAACTTGTTTTCTGTCTTGGTGTGGTTGAAATCAACAGGATCTGGAAACCGGTCAAAAGAAATCACATCTGATGTAACGGTTTGTTGATATCGAGACTTGATAATTAAGGTAATTCTACAACTTATTAAATCACCTAAGTCTGACAGTAAACATTTCTAAAGTTTCCCTGTTTTCTCCAAAATTGGGTGGTGCCCAGACTTAAATTTAAACTCACATATTGTAAGTTTCGATGTCTTTTTCAAAGTTTTACTTTCGCTCCTGTAGAATGCTGGCATTCTGCTGTTGACAAATTAATTAGTCATTATTTGACAATGATTTACGCTACACCCTTCACATTTTTTATGTGAAATGTTGAAGAAAAAATAAATCTTCTCAGTATTTCTTCTGTATGTTTTGGGGTGATTATTATAGTGGTACCTGTGGAAGAACAATGCACACCAACTTAGTGTCTATTTAACACCATTGTGGTATTACAGTTTTTCTCCATTGGTTTGGCCCATTTCTTGAAACAGAAATTACATTCTCGATACAACATGGACAAACCTCCAAACTACTTGGCAATTGTTCACATAATAATTGAATTTCTCATTAATTTAATCAATTTGCAAATGCTTTTGATCAGTTTTGCAAAGGACAAAGTACAGGAAGCCTACAGTTAGCACAGTTAGCTTAGATATTGAACAATTTCCCAGTGAATACATCTCATTGATCTAAACTGATGGTCGATTCTTAGTGTAACGGTGAGTAAGTGACTTTATGTGTGTTGCTGGAAAAGGTTACAATTTCCTTGGCTGTATGAGCACAATGTATGATGTCAGACCTTGGAGGCTACTCTTACTGTAGAGTCTTTTTCTTATTTTTAATCCAGTTTGATATATAATTGTATTCTGTTAGCTCGACAGAAAAATGAGAACAGTAACCTTTGTCAATGAAGGACTGGGCTCAGACTGAGAGGTGGACATGAGGGATATTTCAACGGTCCTCTGTCATAGTGACAAAACATCTAAACATTTTAACTTGCAGTGCTGACACAAAGCCAAAGGGACGATGCTTTTCGGAGGCACTGACTATTTGTATGAGGCAGAAATTTGGTTTTGACACATAACTGAACTGTTTTGGGAGAGATATGAGCTTTTTGCAGGTGATCCATGGTGTTATGCTGATCAGTCCAGGTTACTTTTAGCAAAATCATCAAGAGTGTTTAAGAGTGTTGAGAACATCGAGTCTGTTTCTGCACATGTATGTGGTGAAATGTGTTTCCATAGTGACCAACATGTGGATTTGTATCCTGTGGTTTTATAATGGGTCACCTTTGTTCTCAGGAGCTGTAGACCTGCATCTCTGAAGCCATTTTTATGTTTAGCAGCAGGAATGCAGAAAGGAGAAACAGAGGTTGGCAGGGCTGAGAAGTGAGGTCTTAAAATAAATTTAGTGAGGTGCTTTGGCACTCCATCATTTCAAGGTTAATGCAAAAGTTTTGTTTTCTGCTCCAAATTGGAGATAAGGGTCTATGAAACATTTTTTGTCTGAGGGTTAAGAAACCAGATAGAAAGAAAAAATGTTTTTCAGCTCTTTTTCTGAAAACTGCCACAATCGAATTTTTGATTTTTTTTTTAGAGGTCTTGATTTTGTATAATTTTCTTTTTTATGTTATTTCTATTGCTATTTTAAGTCAATACGGTGTAAGAAATCAACTTTTATTCAAATATTGAGTTTTTGAGTATCATGGTTTGGAAAAAGTCAAAGATGGCTGCCATTTCTCATAGCTTTGTCAAATTGAATATATTAGCAGTTACAGTACGGCTGCTACACTGAGGGGGAGAAATTGTTTAATTTAATTCCTTATTTTGGACTATTACCTGAGTATTGTGAGTAAGGGAAGGCTCTCATTAATTATTTTATTTCATTTACAAGATTTTGGTATGTGTATCAGGAAGTTTCTATAATCTTACAAAATCCTCATGTCCTTTCATTATTTGTTAATTATTAAACAATGATTTTATTTACACTGGTGTGAGTGGTGCAAATCCCAGAATCCAGTGATTGAGTGAGAGCTTTTGGCAGCGTGGGTGTGGCTGGGCTGAAGAGCAGGGAACACGTGGAGGCACACAGGATGAGTGGAAATACTCTGGCGTCTGTCCTCTGCTGCAGCAGTCCTGAAGTGAAGCCACAGAGTGTCAGTGATTGCAGGCAGGTGTGCAGGGGAATCCGGTGCAGGTGTGTAAAAGTGAGGGAGGGACTGGGAGTGCAGCCTGCACTGCAGGGGAGTTCAGGACAAGACCAGACTGTGGTGGGAGAGATCACCACACTTCTTCTGATTTACAAAGCACTTAATGGCACCAGGCCATCCTATTTTAAAGAGCTCATTGTTCCGTATTATCCGTCTAGGTCCCTGCGTTCTCAGCACCAGGTCTGCTCATTGTACCTAGGGTCTCTAAAAGTAGACTGGGAGGTCGAGCCTTTAGTTATCAGGCTCCTCTTCTTTGGAATAATTTACCAATTGAGGTCTCTGCCTTTAAGAGTGGACTGAAAACTTTCCTTTTTGATAGAGCTTACAGTTAGAGCTGGATCAGGTCTGAACCAGCTTTTAGTCATGCTGCTGAAGGTTTAGACTGCTGGGGGGAGACTGACACACAGGGCTCCTGTTTCCCTCTCTATCTGTCTTTCTAACTTATAGTCCTAATATCCTGCTATAGTAACTGAACTGTAACTACACCTCTCTGGAAAGCTCTGAGTTTGTTTATGAGGTGACACGTCACACATCAGCACAGCATGAAGAAAACAACTAAATGACTCATAGTTAACTGAAAATAAAGAATCCAAATACACAACACACAAATCTTCAGAAACTAAAGCCGCGTTTCCACCAAGCAGACCGCTTCGGTTCGTATCGTTATGATGCGCTTTTTGCAGCGTTTCTACTGACTTATCCCAGGACAGATCCCTAAAAACCAAGACGAGTAGAGGGCAACGTATATGTACGGCAGAAAGCAGGTTTTTTCCTTTTTTCTTTTTTCTGCATCTCACACATTCTATAAAAAAAACAGAATTAGATTTTCTTTAAAACCATCCTGCTTAAAATTGCTTTAATGAGACATTGTATTATTCACAAATTGCAACTTCTATTCTACACAGGAACATTGCACTTAAGGGAAATTAAGTCAGCAGGTGACCTTTACACCTTGTGCACTGTGCCTCTGTGAGTAGCAGGGGGCAGCGTTGTTACATGCTCTCCCCCTTTACTCTCTGGCTGATCAGCCTCACTTACTCTGCTCTTTTACACAGGTGTGGCTGAGCAGTGATTAGGAGCTGTGAAGAGGAGAAAGCTACTGCAGCTCTGGTGTCTTGATCCCATTCAAACTTCAAACTTCAAACTTCAAACTTTATTTATTTATAGGGCACTTTTCATGCTTTAAAAGCAACACAAAGTGCCTCACAGAGGCTAAAAACAACATAAGAAAAAGACAAATCCACACACACATTCGCAGGCAAACACACATACACACCTACTCCCATACACATTCATACTAACTGTTAAGAGAAGGGAGAGAGAGAGACATGGCTGAGCACCGAGGACTGATAAGGAATAAGCTACCTTTGGGGGCTATCCACACTGAGGAGGGCCCCCGGCCCACAAGGAGTGCAGCCGGAGACTTCCCCGCCCCGCACAGACACGAGGCCCCACAACACAATGCAGTGGCCTATAGCCATGCAGGCGAAGCCGTCCTCTGGCAGCAGCCCCAGAAGTGGGCCAGGAGCAGCCCCCAGTGCGGAGAGCCCCCACAAGGAAACACTGGAGCTAAAAACCATCACACTAAAACAATAATAAAAATGTAAGACGAAAGATCAAATAACATAAAATGGATAAGTGAAATGACATAAAAAATTAAGAATAAAATGATAAGAGTTTGACTGAAAGAATGAAGAAGATATACAGTAATACAATAAAACAATAAGTAATAAAAGAATAAATTAACTTGGTCAAATCAAGTAAAAGCTTGATTAAAAAGGTGAGTTTTAAGCCGTTTTTTAAAAGTATCAGCAGACTCTGCAGCCCTGAGATTCTCTGGCAGGCTGTTCCACAATCGGGGGCCATAATAAGTAATAGCCGCCTCCCCGCGTGTCTTAGGTCTAACTTTTGGTATGGTTAAAAGGCCAGTGCCAGAGGACCTCAGGGTCTGTGAGGGCTGATACGGTAAAAACAGGTCAGATAAATAAGAAGGCCCGAGGCCGTTAAGACATTTATAAACTATTAAAAGAACCTTAAAATCGATCCTGAAACGCACAGGGAGCCAATGCAGCGATTTTAAGACTGGAGTAATATGTTCCCGCCCTCTGGTCCTCGTCAGCACTCGTGCGGCTGAATTCTGTAATAATTGGAGGTTGGAAATTGTCTTTTTGGCAAGACCAGAGAGCAGGACATTACAATAATCTAAACGAGGAGAGATAAAAGCATGCATTAACTCCTCCGTGCTGGCCTGAGAGAGAAACGGGC
>NW_027437253.1:99390-120382 GCF_033239565.1 Halichoeres trimaculatus
AATAAGACAAGAATACATTCAAACAGCTTGAAGACATTATTCCACACACACCTGTTAGAGTTCAGTCACAGCTGGAGGAGAAAGCAGGTCTGAAGAGGAGGAGAGCTCTGATAGACTTCCTCTGTCCTCTGGGGACATGTTGTTGAGTCTGAACAAGCACCAAGTGATATAAAGGGGATCACTGAAAGGAGCACTGTGTCCAACAGGAGGTGTGGGCATTCAGGAGGTAACAGGAAAGAAAAAAAATAGAACAAGTAGTTTGCCAAGCCTTGACATGTCCCTGATGATGCTGAAGGTGATGATGACTATGTGTGGGTCCATCAGTCTTTGGTTTCTTACAAAACCCACGAGTGAGTGTGAGTCCATTCACCTCCTCCTTCTGTCATCAGACGCCTGAAGCTGAACCCTGCTGGGACCACGCTCAATGATCTGACACCTGCCTCTTGTTCCTGACCTTCCGTTTCCACAGCAGGCAGCGTCACAGCATAACATGTCACTCCATAGCTGATCAGGTCTGAGCTGTTCTGTCAGTACATGCCTTCCAGCAGCTCTGACCCTGAAGATCATGATGCTCATGGACAATCAATAGTTGGGTGTGAACTTTTAAGAGAAACACAGCAGTAGAGATGTTGAGGCTCTGTGGCTTTATAAATGACAAAACTCAACCTTGACTCATAAAACTGAGCTGATGTTCATTTGACATTAAAAAGTCTTACAAGTGTTTATTTATTGTTTTTTGTTTTCAAGTCTTTTTAGACTCCAAAAGAGCCACATTCACCTGACATCTCTTTAAGGAGGATGGGGGGGGGGCATGAGGTTTGCCAGGACCTGGACCTCTTCCATCCTCATCCAGCTTGTTGCCGTAGCTGCTGTGGCCCAGGAGGCTGAGGTGAGCCGTCTAAAAACCTGTGGAGGTCCTCTGCACATTTCTTTGGTTTGCAGCAGCTCCTTCCTGGGACAGGGCGCTGGAGCAGCTCCAGGCCAGCAGAGTGGTGGAGGCCATCTACCTGGAGCTGTGCTCCATCCACTTATCAAATGTGCAAACATACAAATTATTACCATTTGTCTTGACTCACTACTTTAACTATGAGTGACTATGATTGTATAACTATTATAACCCAGTGTTTGATTTTAGAATAAAATGTACTGTGCATCAGCCTGTCTAATAAATTGTAAATACTTTTTTAAGCCCAGATAAAAAGACAGAGCTGACTGTAAACTGTGACATTAGATAAGACTAAACTATGTTTGTGTTAAATTGATAATTCATCTATAAAGGTTTGAAGATGTAGTATGTTTTTATGTATTTAGCAGTCGGGGGAGGGCCGCAAAAATGTCTGAGACTTAAAAGTGGGCCCTGAGTTGTAAAAGGTTGGGAACCACTGCTCTAAAGCCAAGTTTTCCTTTTTAAAGTCCACAGGTCGTGTTGTAGTCTACAGCCGGCTGTTCTGTCAGAGTGTTGAAAGTCAGAGTCAGAATCCCGTCCTCTCAGGTCAGTCTTGACATGGCCAAAAGTCTTTTCAATCAGGTAAGGTCGGTTGGGATCGTATAGTGAGTTTTTGTTTACCCAAAAACACATTCCCCAAACCCTATGCACCGCTAAAACACATAGCACGCACACACTACACACAAAGAGTAGCCCCTTCTTATAATGCCCATTTTCCAAACTTTAACTTGTGTTTATGTTTAAAACATTCTACAAAAAACATTTTTTTTATTTATTTAAACTAAACCTCAACATAATAACTTTAAGTTAGTCCTCTTTTATTTTCAATGATTGATGTCCCCCCTGAGGGAGACACATACAGAAGCAGAGTCCCTCTGAGTGACATCTGCTGTCCCACACTCTCACACACAGGAGCAGAAAGGGAGTCAGATCGACACACATGGAGAGATAAAGGCACACAAAGAGAGGGTGAAGGTCATACTCACAAACATGAGGAGGGGCAGAAATTCATTCACACACTCACCCACAGACTTTGTCAACTTTTCGTATTCTGTTCTCCATAACAGTGGTTCCCAACCTTTTTTGGGCTGTGACCCCATTTTTACATCACAAGTTTCTGGCGACCCCAGACACCTAAAACAAACATTTTTTTTGCTAAAAAATTGATGGTTCATGTAATAGTTCTCTCTCTCTCTCTCTCTCTCTCTCTCTCTGTATATATATATATATATATATATATATATATATATATATATATATATATATATAACTTAATCTTAACCAACGCTAAGGCTATATAATGTATACTATTATGGATGAGGCAAGAAAGTTAGGTTGAGAATTTTCCCGAGACAGGATATGTAGTGGAGCATATATTTACAGGCTGCAAATTAATACTGAACAAATAACTCAAACAATTAATTATGAAAGAGCTGCAGCATCTTAAACCAGCAACAACGAACATTTTAAAGATAAACCACAGTGCTTAAATTTCTGCTTCAGTGTTTTTGTGTCTTTTATGTATTGTGACTGTCTCTCTCAACTCACCATATTTTAAGTGATACTCCAGGATGGAACAAGTTGGGTCCCAGTGGCGTCGTTAGGCCTAATTTGAGGGGCTGAAGCCCCCCCCCCCCCCCCCCCCCCCAAAGTATCACCAAGCCCCCCTAAATGATTTGAGGTGATTTCAACATACTACTCGCACCCGCTGTGGTTTTCGCGGGAGCTGTGAAATCGCGAACGCGCCGAGTCTTTTGTATAGCTTTTTCAAATGAACGGTGAGAACCGATTGACAGTCGTGAGTGAGCTGTTCGTTCTGAAACATGAAGGCAAATTTGTATTCAGTAATGGCCTGCAAACAAAGGGCTGAGACAGAGCAGCGAATCAGTTATTTTTGTTCACTGAAAAGCGCTGTTCAAAAGAGTCGACGCGTTTGAGAACGTCCCATCTCTCGCGAAAACCATCCCGGTACGAGGACAACTAGAGTTACAGAACAAAGCCTCTTTTTAGTAGTAGAAGAAGATAACACTTTGATAGTAGAAGCTAGCTTAACTAATTAGGTAAAAAGGACTCACAAAGGGCACTCGAGACCGTTTGGAGGGCTGAAGAGTTTATCTGATGAGGCAGAGACAGGCTAAACTTTCATATTGACTCACAGCGTTTGAGCTAAGCTAGGAGCGGTGGGCAGGCTTTATCCGTCTCTTCTTCCTTGTTACTGGACGGACAGTCAAAAGGATGGAGTCTATCTTCTTGTCATGGACTCAGGAGTAAAGCAAGACACAAGAAGTCTTTATTTAAGCCATCAATATAGAATGGATATCAGGAAGTTTTTCCAAAAAGTAAGTATTTATCACTGATGGTAGTTAACAATTGACTCCAGCCCCCCGCTAACAGTAATTTATGATTACTATTATCATCATATCATTATGATGACTATAACAATAATAATACATTAACAATAATCACTCCACCATCCCTATTGATCTGTAGGAGTCAGGGCAGAGGAGCACAGGGAATGAGAGGGGAGAGACCTCCACTGGAAAGGTGAGTCTAAAGATAGAGTCATTTGTCTGTAGGACACTGAAAATAAATAAAATAAAATTTGAATTAGTAATATGGTAAAAATGAGATAGCCTAACACTCGGTGGGTAATAAAAACAGCTAAAGCAGAGCAGGTCATAAAATAAGAAGTAATAGATGCTGGTCTAAAAAGGAGAAATAAAACAGGTTAAGAGGATTTAAATAAATAAAATAATAACAATAAATTATACTAATTACAATCAGCTGAAAGCCAGACTAAAACGGTAGCTATTGAGTTTACTTTTAAAAACATGAACAGTAGGAGCTACCCTCAGGTCTTTAGGTAGGCTGTTCCACAGATGGGGGACATAACAATAGAAAGAGGCTTCCCCAAGTGTTTTAGTTCTAACTTCAGGGACCATTAAAGTCGACTACCTGATGACCTGAGAGCCCTACTTGGCTCAAATGATAACAGCGAATCTGGTAAATCTAAAGAAGCAAGACCTTTAAATGATTTTTTAGACTAATAAAAGAACCTTAAATTCTATTCTAAATCTTTTCTAGTTACTTATGCGCCAAAATTTGATCAATCTGACTTAAAAATACAAAACTATTATTGTGTTGTCTGTGAAAGTCATGGCATTAGCCTCTATGTTGAGCAGTTATTAACTCTATGTGTTGTTTTCCGTTTGTTACACATTTGATCATTTGCATCTCCTGGGGCTGAAGCCCCCCCTGTCCCTAAATCCTAGTGACGCCTCTGTTGGGTCCTATCACAAGGTTCAGTGCACAAATGACCCCTACAGCAGTGATTTTGTGCAGCAGAAGCCCAGGGTGCTCGCACCAAACACCCCCTCCCTGCTCCTCTGCAGGTTTCCTCTGCACTCAGATGGGGCCATGTTTTACTTGACCAAAAACACAAATTAACGGACTCCCACCGAAAAAATCTGATGTCGGTCTGCATTCACGCTTTCTTAAGATAATTTTCAGTGCATTACTTTCACACAAAAACACCGCTAAATAAGGCTCTAGTTCTCATTGTGTCTCTTCGTCCTGGCAGCCAGGTGCTGTGGTGGGGAGAGCGCATCTCATCTCCGACGTAACATCAAGTCGAGAGCGGTACTTTGACTTTCCGTTGCTAGGCGCTGCCCAAGTAGCTGCCTGTTGCAGCAGCTCTCTCGTCTTTGTCCGTTTCTTGTAATTTTTTTCGTCTCTTTATCGTCATCTTTGTATTTGGAGTGGATCATCACTTTGTATGGTTTATCGTCGGTCACGGAGACCAAACTTTTTGTGGCTTCAGTGGTATTTTTTACTACTTTTCTCCTGTGTTTGTCTGGAGATCCTACATGTAACCATGGCTGCATTGTTTACATGTGAAATTAGCTGTTAGCAGCCTGTAGCATGTCAATGCTAACTAGTGTAGGGCTTGATGATTTTCCTCGAGCTGAGGAGGAGGAGGTGAGGACGACGTGCTGGTTCTTGGGTGTGAGCTTGGAGGTGACGACGTGGACCTGTCTTTCCATCCATCGTTGTTGGGAACGTGGGATCCAGCTCCGGGGGATGGACGAGCTAGCTGTGCTAGCCCAGCGGCATCGTGCCGTTCACGGACGTGGCTGACGGAGCTGACATCGGACGCTGGTCCCACATTGGAGGAGCTTCGCCTGATGTAAGCAGACAGGATCCAGGAGACAGAGACTGAACAGACTGCTGGGGAGGCTCAGTCCTGGTCCCTGTGGAGGTGGAGACTGGCTGGGCTGGAGAGTGGTGGACGAGTGGTGGACGGGATGTCGTCATCTAATTTCTTATGGACATTTTTGCACTTTCTATACTCTTTCTTACTTTTGTTTTCTTAAATGCTGCGGTGACTCCTGAATTTCCCCTCTGGGATAAATAAAGTATTTTCTATTCTATTCTATTCTATTCTATTCTATTCTATTCTATTCTATTCATAGATATTATATACTGCATTTTTGTAAACTTGTTTTTTTTTTTAACTATTATTATTATAATTATTATTATTTTAACTGAAAATGTGTGGTGTTTTGATTTAAATGAAATATATAGGCCTATTCCACCATTAAAAAATGTATTAGTATTTTTTTATTTTATTTTTTTTTTATAAATTGCTGGAAATTCCAGGTGACCCCATTTGAATTCCAGCTACCCCACGTGGGGTCGCGACCCCAAGGTTGAAAAAGACTGCTCTATAACCTGTTTTACAGTTCTTCCATAGGTTTACACATTTGTTTGCCATTTTCCAAAAATGATGTTATTTTAAACTCGCGAATGAATCTCATTCATAACAGAGGACGATGGGACAGCGTGAACAAGCTTTCTACAGTCTCCCTGGGAGACTGCGGTTCACTTATGGCCTGTCGACCGTTACCTCATGTTTGTGACATCAAGTAGACATTCATCCAATGTCCCTACCTAATGTGACCAAACAGTTTTTGACTATCTAGCCCATCCCGGTCCCCACAGAACTGTTGGGGACGGAGGACTAGATTGGAAGAATTTGTGAGTTTCTAATCCTCACTGCATTCCTCTCTTACTGAGCCGGGGAGCCACCTACTCCACCCAAGCACTCAGGAGTCCAAACACACTTTTATTTACAAAGCTACATTACACGTGACAAGAAATGCTTTAAGGTACTTAAATATTTAGTCAATTGACAACTTAATGATCAAAAGCCAGTTTCTCAGATGATTCTATAAATTTGGTTAAAGTCAATTTGCAGAAATTCTAGAGAAAAGGTTTCTGCCCACCTTTTTCCTTAGAGGCCTCTGAAATTGTCTGAGGACACATGCCTGTGATCCTCCCTGTCCAACTGCTAGGAGAATGAGAGTTTTGTTGTCCAACGGTCACGGCACCAAATTGTAATAAACTCTACCCAGTTCTTTCGTCGAACAGCTCCCAAAGATCACGAGAAGAGGATCCATTTCTCAGTTCAGCATCTATTCTGGTCACAGGTAAGGTTTACAGCGCTGGTCCAAAAAGAATGAGCCCCGATATCCAGGAGCAATACAATTTTATAACAATCAATTGCTACGGCTGAGTTAAACTAAACACCCAAGAGTAATTGGCCAAAAAACATGACTGACACAAATGTCTCAACCCACAGCTGGTGTCAGTTTTCAGAGAGATGTGCTTTCAAAGTGTGTGACTGTTGAATCAGAGCATGGAGCTAGGAGACTGGGTGAAAGTTTACTCAGGGTCAAAGAGAGCTCACAGACACAAGCTGGAGACAGGAGCTAACCTTCTATCTGCCAGATGGACATACATCAACCCTGTACATGGCATGTAACTGGATTAAAATGCTAAATTACATCAATCATTATAAAAACACATACCACCCCTATGCAATACTTTAATGTTCAGCAGAGTCTTATATCCTCTGTGTGCTCCCCTCATTCACGGTTACAAAACACCATCACAACAAAAAGTATTTTCCTGTAAAATAATGGTAGAATTTTGCAGAACTGTTTGTTCACCTGTGAGGGGTCCCTGGCCCAAAAAAGTTGGAGAACCCCTGCTCCGGCTGTCCGTTGCTTGCGCTTTTCTGTGTGTGTGGCACTCATGATTGGGATTGATCAGCTGCCTCTGAGCCCTCTCCTTATTTGTGCGCCTTCGCAGCTCTTGATGAGAAAAACCTGGGTTGAGTTACTGTGTTAGAGGTTTTCACAGTTCTTCACACACAACAATCGATAATTTGACACAGTTTGCAAAACCCTCACTTCATGTCAGGGGCGAAAATCCTGTTTCATTGTTGGGGGGGGGACAATAAACAGTAAAATTTCAGAGACTGATTCCTGGGGGGTTCCAACTATGGATAATCAGCCTAGATTTAATTTCCCTTCAGTTCATGAAAAAATGTTTTGGCATGAATGTGGCAGCAACACGTCCACAACACTATGAACTCATTAATTAGTATTTTATATCCAAATTAATGAAAAAAGTGTTGATTTTAAATGGAGGACAATAAGGGGTGTAAATTAACAGTCAGAATGGAATTAGAAACTGGATCTATTCAAGATCTAAGTCAAAGTCATAACTACTTTATTTTTAAATCAATAAATCTAGAATAGAAAATAAGACTTTAATAAATAATGGCTTCATCTATGAACTCATAAATCTCTCTAGAGATGCCTCTATCTCACTAGAGGCATCTTAAATAGTTTCAATATTTGTGTCATAAATGAGAGGACGAGGATGTCAGCATGTCACCTGTCTGTCTTATCTGTCACAGCCTTCTTTGCATCATAGAGGAGAGGCTGTTTTCCAGCCAGCAGCAAACGGTGTGATAATTAACTTGTAAATTGTTCAGTGTTTTAATGCACTTAATCTCGATCTTTGGCGCTCTGTAGTCTGTGTCTGTGTGTGCTCACCACATCGGATGGAAAGCTCAATCAGCGCCTTTTTTTAAAAAAGCATACTGTCAGACTTCGGAAAAAGCAGTTGGCATTTGCTTTTCATTTTCTCTGTGTGTCTGTTTAACAAGTGAAGTTGTGATTGATAAGTCTTTCAGTGAAAGCTACTAACTTGACCGCGACCCTCCGCTCTGTCTGTGTGCGTGTATTTGTGTGCGTGTGTGTGTGCGTGTGTGTGCGCGGCTGCAGCATCCCTGCCGAGAGAAATAGATTGGATCAAACCACTGCGAGGATCGCGCGGGGAGGGGTGTGTGTGATCTTTCAATAGTTAAACTCGTCAATCTTTGTGTTTCAAGTAGCATGACTTGTATTACACCATTCAAAAAAACGTTACTATTAGAAAATTAATTACAACTGGATTTTTTAGGGGGGACAACTTGATGGAAGGGGGGGACATGACCCCTGCGCCCCCCCCCCCCCCCGAGATTTGCGCCTATGCTACATGTACCAATCACTAAGCCCATTTTGACTCATCTGCATCAGACTCTGACTTTTTTTCTTTACACTATGATGTCAATTCGATCTCCTACATCACCTTGTTGTCAAAGCTGCACATGCAATGGTCAGTTCTTGCACACACACACACACACACACACACACACACACACACACACACACACACACACACACACACACACACACACACACACACACACACACACACACATTATTTGAAATCTCAAAGCATCAACACACAGTTATTCAAACCTCAATACACCCAGATCAGGAGAGCAATTTCCAATCAGGAGAACTGCAGCATAAAAGGGCCGCGAGCCTCTGTTTTGTTTGGTGAGCACTGAGCAATGGACAACGACAAGCAGAGAAGGAGAGGGGTAAGAGTGAGAGGAGGAAGAGGAAGAAAAAGAGGAGGAGATGGAGGAGTGAGAGGTCGAGGAGTAGGAGGACAGGGAGGAGGAGGAGGAGGGCAATAATTTGTAATCAGAACCGAGCCACGATTGTTGAGCATGTTCTGAATCATGGTCTGAGCATTAGAGAGACGGGCCTGAGAGTCCAGCCAAACCTCAGCTGTTTCATCGTGGCTGGACTCATCAGGACCTTCAGAGTAGAGAACAGGTACCACAGGAAATCTGTTTGCCTTGTGTTCTCTACTGTACAGTAATACTGCATATCAATAGAATACAGTGTGCTGACTGTAGTTTTTACCAACATCTTCTTTAGAAATGCCTGTGCACTGAAACACTGTCAATAAAACAATGATTTGCTGCAGACTTGTGTGATATTTAATGTTTGAAGAAGTGGGCCTACACAGACATTTTCTAAAAAAAAAAAAAAAAAGGTAAGTCTCATGAGTCATCACCATTTACATATTCACATTGTGTGTTGCATTTCTATAATTTGGTTTTCAGTTTTGCTCGTCAGTGTGCTGTGAATGCTTGGTAGTGAGCAGCAAACGCTGAGCTGTGTGTATCGATTGAGTGGTATATGTCTCGTTGGAGAATGTGGCTGTGTGTACCAAATGAGAACATGAGTTCCATTTTGTGACCAGTTAAGAGATTTGATGGCAAAGAGTCATCTTGACAAGGGAGTGTCAGGTTCAGCATTTTGTGTGTGAGGTTTTCAGGTCTGTGTGTACAGTTGTAACGCTCAGCCTATGGCCACCGCATTACATCAAAAAAAGGGGGACTCGTTATTGGGGCATGATAGTATTTATATACTCTCAGATTTGTTTTGTCAAACTTTGAAAATAACCATGTAACCTCTCCCGGTTTTTTTAAATAAGTAAATACCACAACCATAAATCATTATATATATATATATATATATGTATATATATATATATATATATATATATATATATATATATATATATATATATATATATATATATATATATATATATATATATATATATATATATATATATATATATATATATATATATATAACACTTTCTCGCCAGGACGCGTTCGTTAATGCCCGTGACAGCAGACTCTCAATAATAAAATAATAATAAACAAAAAAAAAAAAAAAAACCTCAAAACACCGTTCAAAACTTAGACTTCATGAAACTGAAATTATGCCCAAACAACCCTCTAACGAAAATTAAAAATTCCCCGAAAACTGTCCAGGTTAAAGAGTCCTTTTTATTCTTAACTAAGGAGAAGTCCTCCTTCGCACTTCCTGCCCGAAGGTTTGGGCTCTCAAAAATCCACAAGAATAAAGGAAAAATAGTCCACAAAAAATGATCGATAAAAACTAAAACACTGGTATACCAGGAAAATACTTTATGTGGGAACAAAAAATAAATAAATAAAATAAATAAAAACAGCAACAACAACAACGATCTCACCCAGGTCCGGGAAAGAATATCCACAGCCACGCGGCTCCTTTGTCCCCTCCGCTGCGTGTACATCCACGGAAAGGTCAGAGGAGAGGAAACGGCCTCCACAGCAATCACCACAGTTCAACGTCTTTTCTTCGGGATTAATTTCAATGACTTTTCATGACTGTTCATTTACTGTTTGTTCCCTTTAGCACCACGTTAGTCCACGGTCTCTGTTTCCTCGGCACCTCCTTTCTCCCTCTTCCCCCACGCCACATCCTCCCTTTCATCACCTTTGTTTTCCAATATTATTTTTATTGCACCCCTCACATACCTTAAGTACAGGGACTTACATCAATACCAAAGTGAACCAAGCCTAACCTTACTTTTCGTTACTCAGTTCTTTTATTTTTCCTTATCATTTACACTCTTTTTTCCAGCAAGGTGACCCTGTCACACAGTTTGAAGGAATCCGTTAGTGTTTTGAGAAACGTGTTAAGAACTGTGAAAAATTATAATGACCCTGTCGTGCTATTGATGATCTGTTTGTCTTTGTTGGGTTCGCTTCGTGCTGCATTACATTTCATTTAGTGAATGTTTTGTGGTGAAGTTAATTTATGACACAGTCCTGCTCACACTGTTATCAGATCTGTCAGGTTTCTCATATGTGCCGCCCCCCAATGTCCAACCCACTCATGTGCCCTTGGTTTCAGTAGACCTAATCCACAAGGAAGCAGGGAGATATGTAAATAATAATAACAACAATAATCAGAGTTAAAAGGTAAACCGATCGATCCCCTGAAATCTCTGCTCTCAAAATGCTTGGCTGAGGTCTGCGCTCTCTCTGAGTGATTTTCTACTTTGTGCTGAACCTCTGAGGACCCACGGCAACGTATGTGGACAGCACATTTCTGCCTCTCAAACCCATGACACTTCATTTTTTCAAACTTTGACCCTTCAGCCACATTTAGGGACACTGCCCACGTCATCTTTTGATGATCTCACAACATTAGACACACTCACCTGTTCCTCCTGGTCACTCACTCTTCCCTTCCCTCACGTCACATCCTGCCTCAAATAAACTTTGCTTCACACTAAGATTTTCCCATTGCACCCATCTTTAATATACAGAGAACCATAACTGTGTGCAAACAAAAAAACCTTTCTTTTTTCTTTGTGCTCCTTTTTATTTATGGGGTGACACGTCACACTTCAGCACAGCATGAAGAAAAGAACCAAATGACTCC
This sequence comes from Halichoeres trimaculatus, assembly GCF_033239565.1. Classification (NCBI taxonomy): domain Eukaryota; kingdom Metazoa; phylum Chordata; class Actinopteri; order Labriformes; family Labridae; genus Halichoeres; species Halichoeres trimaculatus. The sequence goes on from NW_027437253.1 coordinate 110,815, forward strand.
ATAGTAAACTGAAAATAAAGAACCCAAACACACATCACACAAATCTTAAGAAACCAAGGCCTCGTTTCCACCAAGTGGTTCAGTTCGGTTCGTCTCAGCACAGCATGCGTTTTACGGCGTTTCCACTGACTGATCCTGGGACAGATTCCCAAGTAACCAAGACGAGACACTTTTTGGTACCCTTTTATGTGGGAACCAGACTAAACTGATCCAAATTTGGAAGGTGGAGCTAAATCGTCACTTATGGTGCAACAGCGGCTGAGTTTCTCCTGGTGGCACACAGTCCTCTCTGAAACAAAGCTTGATTGTTCTTTGTTACAAAGAGACACATGGAAAACACAAAGAAGATTAATTGCTGGATGATATCCATTGTTGCTCTTTGTTAACTGTGTCATGTTTTTCTTCTTCGTTGGATTTATTAGCAGGGCACACTGTCTCTTCACGCTGCTATGGCGTCACACTATTATTATGGACAAAAACAAATAGAAATCAAACAGTTCTGTAATCCCGTTATCAATTTAATTTAATCTAAAAAAAAAAAAACAACACCTTTACATCAGGGGCTCAGCTTATTGTTATTGTGCCCAAAACCAGCTTCTCTATCAATAACTCAACAGAAAAAAGCAGAAGATAAAGTCATTGAAAAGATAAAATGCCTGTTCATTCCACTTTTTCAGACTTTAGGTGTTCATGAATGTATAACAAGTGATAAGAAATAAAGAAGCACACGTCTTTAGATGTGACTTTAAAACCATTAGGGGTTCCACTTACTCCTGCTTTAGTTTACTTTAATGAGCCATTATGTTATTTGGGTCTTTAGCCTGAGCGGAGGGCACTATCGTATCTCACAAATCGCAACTTCTATTGTACACAGGAACATTACACTTAAGGGAAATTAAATCAGCAGGTGACCATTACACCATGTGCACCCCATGCTGCCCTGTGAAGAGGGCAGACGCATACATTATTTCCCCTCTTGGGTCACAGGCAACAAATGACTTTAGAGTGTTGGTAGATTTATATGTGGAGTAGGTTTGATTCTAAAGCATTAAGGAGCTGGGCCTCTCTGTCTTCAGTTCAGTGCAGTCTAAGATAACAAATGTAGTTGGGAAGTCCTGTTTAAAGTTGTCAGTCATGTTCTGTGAAATGATATCTCTGTGTGGCCAAATGGGCAGGTGGCCAAGTCAGTCATACATGTAGTCTACCCAGGAGTTTATTACAGTGCTGGCACTCTGTAGTCGGATTTGAAACCTATATGCTGAGTCCTTTTGGTCAAATTTTTGTCTCAACTTCATCAGAATGAGTAAAAACTGTGTGCGCAAGGGCATGTTTTGGGCCTCGACGTCTCCCACTTTATAGGTCAGGGGAATCTGTGTTTGTGGTGCAGTGGGGTCATTTGGCACTTTAAAAATTCACACAAGCTGTTAAACTGTTCATATGTGAAACCAGTGCAGTAATGGAAATAACCAGGCACATGACATGATATCAGTTCATTTTTAAGTTTCCCTTCAAGTAACTTAAGCTGGACGTTTTTTTCTTCAAGTTCTGTCTTCAAATTTATCATTCCCTTCTTTTGTTGTTCCAGTCCCTTCTTTAGAGTTTTCAGCTCCTCTTCTTGGTGGCCTGTATTGTTGTCTGCCTCTGAAAATGCAAATATGAAAAAACAGTCAGTTAATGACATAATTTTCTCTTTCACAGCTCCCTCTAGTTGAAAACACCACAGAGTCATCACAAGCAAAGCAAGCTTGTGAATTCCCAGATTTCCTTTTACCCCCATCAAATTTCACTACAGTAATGAATAAACACAAAACAGAGATGTACAGTAAAATCTCCATCACTTTGCCACAATCCATAGCCCTGGAGCTTGAGACAAGACAACAGGAGACACCTTGCACGGTCTGCCCAGCTTACGTCCACCTGTTTTAAAAGAACTTGCTCAAGAAAATCAAACTATGAAAGCCTTGCAGCCACCTTTAGGACCACAGCCACTGGGCAGACAAGTGCTATGAAAAGAGGGGTACACCTTGAGCCCACTGCAGCACAGCATTACCGTGAGGTCACAGGAAATGCAGTGCTCCCATATGGATTGGTGGTAAATCCTCATGCTCCTCACCTTGGCACTTCATCTGACAGGAAGGTCATTGAGACAGGGGACAGTAGAAGTCACGGCCTTCTGGAAATCAAGTGTCCATCAAAGGAGACCTACAAAGATTGTCCTTATCTCGTGAGGCATGCAGGTGGTAGCTACAAGCTAAAGGAGAGCCACACATATCACTACCAAATAACAGGACAGTTGGGACTCAGAGGCATGCTGTGGTGTGAGTTCTTTGTGATGTGCTCAAAAGACTATCACCTACAGCGCATTCATTTAGATGCAGCAAAATGGGGTGGTATGAAAAACAACTTAGACCTGTTTTTCTGTGAGTACTTCCTCAGCAGATGCCAACAGTTATTACAAAAAATAATAATAAAGCAAACACACCCTTTGTAGTGGAGCAGATAACTGTAAAAGTTTAAGAGAATCGTTCAAATGGTGATGACAGCATGAAATTTGGCACAAATACTCTCTTAGGGTCACTCTTTTGAAATAAAACGTTAGACACGCCACAATTCAAGATGGCGGCCATTTTTAAAGATGGGCGCCATTTCTATCAGACGATTCTTATTTCAAAAGTTCAGAAGGTGATGAAAGCATGAAATTTGGTACAGATACTCTCTGAGGGACACTCTGTTGAGACAAAACGTTAGACACAACAAAATTTCAAGAAGGCGGCCATTTTTAAAGATGGCTGCCATTTTTATTGTATGCAGATTTTTTCAATGGTTTAAATGGTAATGCAAGCTTAAAAGATGGCACAAATACTCCTTCTGAGCCACTCACTTGAACAAGGACATTTGACACTTGAATATTAAAAATAGTAGTCATTTTTCAGGATAACCACCACCGTACTAGAAAACTGGTGTTAAGAGTGCTCGTGAGGTCCCTTTACGAGGAACCATTTACAGCCACTCAAAACTTCAAAACTGTAAGCCAAGAGTGTTTATTTGACTGTGTTTTGTCTAACTCCTTACCCTTGACCTGTCCGAATTGGTTAAACCTGCCAGAACTGCCCCCTAACGGCATAGCTCACAGAGTTCATCGGAGTACACAAGCCCCCTTACTGTAACAAGGTAACAGCAACAAGGGAGGCTTTTTTTTTTTTTGGGCTTTTTATGCTTTCATATATATATGAAAGCATATATATATATATATATATATATATATATATATATATATATATATATATATGTATATATATATATATATATATATATATATATATATATATATTAAATACATTAAATCGGTTTAACAATCCCAAAATGTGTGTAGATATTAATGTGTTGTATCAATCAAAACATTACTTTTTTCAAATGCAAGACACCAACAGATATTATACACCTACGATAAAATGCTCTCACATTTAAGTATTTTACGCAGGGAATATTATTAGTCTCATACAATTGAACTGCACTAATTAACACAAACCTTTTAGGTGGAGGTTTTCTGCTTCCTCCTTGATGTTCTCTCCTCGAGAAAGAAGAAAGAGCAGCCACAGGATTTGGGAACTCGGTTGTAGGTCGTCCGTCCACCAAATGCTTAAAGATACCAGTACGTCAGAAATTATCTCTATCTGTCACCAGCATTTATTCAGCTTAAATAATACACAATAGCTCAAGTTTTAAGAGAAGAAACCTGCCATTGAGAAATCCTTCTTTGCTGTTGTTATTTGACCTAAAACACAGCAATACGGTTAGCTGATGTTGGATAGCACCTTACCTCAGAATCACAGACGTAGGTGTTATATTGATTTTAGAGGGATTCAGCTGGTCATGGGGTCTCCCACACTGCTTAATTCACACCCGGCACCTTTCTTTCTTATCCCTGTTTCTTATCCCAATAGATAAAACACAAAAGCCAAAGGAGCAGTCCTCTAAACACATTTGATAAAACTAGCTCCCATTGGCCAAAAGCAGGAACACATTTCACATGAAGACACAATTCACAAAACACAATCCTCCTTTCCTCATGAATCTGAACACCAACACAGTAGTGCCAGACCAAAACATTTTGTGTAGTGAAAAGTTATCATATAATTCCCTTCTTTGTAAAGAGGAAAAGACAGAAAGTGAAAAGACAACACACACCTGCTCGACATGGTTGATGTGCCTTGTTGGCCATGCTAGTTTAGTCATACAGACCAGACAACCCTAGAGGATGTATATTCTCGAAAAGACGCGGGCTTCGGCGCTCATCTCGGCATCTACCTCATTTTTCACTGAAGTCAAGCCATTCTTTCTTCTTCGTTTGCTGATTTATTCTTGGAAAAGGTAAGACAAATTGTCAAACTTATGTGAGTAAGTGGGTTTCAATGTTATTGTTTGAGCTATGTTAGGAATCAAGTTTATCATGTTCTGGAGGTTTTGAGTTAAATTTGGCAAGGTAAACTAGCTGGCTGAACAGTCTGGACATGAAGCATAGAAAGCCACATTAACCACACAGATAGAGTGGGATTTTTCTCAGATTGAGATGATAATTTTATAAAGATGAAAGGAGGAATGGGTGGTTAATTTTGATGAGGTAGGAAAAGTGTAGGTGGTTTGTGGCTAACAAAGGGATGTGATGTGTAGACTGAGGTCTTGTGAACTTAAAATACCCTTTTGGTCAAAATTATTTTATAGAATGACAAATAATTAAGAGACTTTCTTGTATTTTGAGGGGATATTTTTTATCTGCCCAAAGGAATTAACAGATAGAAGCCTATGATGTTTAATTTTGGAATGACATGAACCTCTTCCATGTTTGACTTCCTGTCTGATGCTGTATTCTCTGTGTAAACTGGACTGACATGTTGGAAGTGTTGAAAATAGACTCAGAGTGATGCTGCATTTATTAGGATGGGAATGTATTCACTGCATAGCAAGCAAGGCTGACAGAACGTGCTGCACATTCTGAGGGTTATAGGCTTAAAAGGAGGAGTAGTCACTTTTGTGCACCACCTGTGATTGAAATGTGGAGGACCAAACCTGCCATAATTAAAAATAGATAGGTAGATAGAAGTTAAAATAAAAAATGAAATCCAAAAATCGGTTTATTCTGTGTGCTGTTTAGAAGCTCATGAATCACTTTTCCAGTAAAATGTGTGAGATAATTTATGAATTATTTAGCCTTTATCTAGAGCCCATCTGATAAAGGTGTTGCAGACTCGGTAAGAGGCTCTGTCAGTATTTCAACCTTTTTACTCGGTTTTTATGTTTTTATTCCACCCTTGAACAAGGACTGTATCTAATCATATCCCGAAGCTTTGCTTGGTACTGACCGTTCAACGATCGTACTAAAATTCAATAAGATATAAGCCCATACTGTGACACGGAAGCCGACCCGGTGTGTCAAACGCCGGCTTTGCGCCGGTTGCAGCCAAACGTACCGGCTTGTGGATTTTAAAACCCGTTGAGGAAGATCTGCTGTCTACTTTTAATCTGAAAGTCTGTCTTTCGACAAATCCTGGTCTGAAACTATGATGACTGACGATAAAGCTGAGTGTGTGTCCTGCCTACTTACCGTGTCAAAACTGAAGAAAAGCCTCGAGTCTTTAAAAGCCGAGCTCAGGGAAAAAAACGAACTCATCCTGGAGTTCACATCCATAGCCACAACCCAGGCCAAACATCTCTCAGTCTTGACTGCCTCCGGCCGTGGTTACCTTCCTCATTGCTCCGGCCAGGTAGCTCCAGAGACGTTCCTGGATCCGACCATCCCATGGTCCGGCTCTACCATCGCTGATGTCCTGGAGACTGACACTGTTCCTGTCCTGCCTGAGGAGCCGTGGCTTCGCACGGGTGCAAAACCGAAAACATCGTCGGGATCCAAAATCAGCCTCGAACCTGCAGAAACACAGGTGTTCTCCAGCGAGGCTGCAGTGGAGGCGCCCGTGAGTTCTACCCCTCGTCAGCCGGAGCTCTGGTCCTTGGCATCGAGGAATAAAAAACGATCAAAGCCTCCATCTCCCCTTTCTCCACCTCCAGCAGTCAAACTCACCAACAAGTTTGATGTCCTCAGCCTGCAGGATTTCCCTCCACTGGCTGATCGCGCTCCCGATATGGAAGCGGTCAAATCCTCTTTTGCTCGCCGCAGGCTGCTCAAAGAGGCCGTCATGCGAAGGACCTCCGGAGGGTCCACTCATCCGGAGGCGACGGTGCACAACGCTGCGGGAAAGGAAGCCGTCCCCACGCCGGAGCGCTCCCCGAAGGCACCAGCTCGGCCGCTGGTTGCTGCTAAGCTTCCCTCCGCTGCAGTGAACGCGGCGGTGCCACCTCCCACCTCCACCGGATCCACTCACTACACCTGTGACAGTCACGCTCCCGGCTCACCACCTGTCTGCATCATCGGCTCCTCGATTGTCCGCGGTGTTGCCGTTCCTAAGGCTAGCACTCATTGCTTTCCGGGTGCCTGCGTGAAGGACCTCATGTCATCTGCAACCTACCTCCTTCAGAAACACCCCTCTATAGACACCATCGTCGTTGACACTGGATTTAATGACATTAAATTTCAGCAGTCTGAGACTCTCAAGGCTGACATAACAGCCCTTGTCGATGAAGTGCTGGAGACAGGTAGACAGTGCGTCATCTCCGGCCCGCTGCCCCCTCCCTGCTTCGGTGACGTCAAATTCAGCCGAGTGCGTCTGCTCCATGTCTGGCTGAAAGGTTACTGCAGGTCAAGGGGCATCCCCTTTGTTGACAATTTCACCACTTTCTTGAACCGCTCTGAACTTTTTAAGCATGATGGCCTGCATCCCAACCACAGAGGCACTCTACTCCTATCCAGGAACATTGAGTTGACTCTGCTGTCCTGTAAAGGCTCATCACCATCATCCTGACGTCCAGTAAAACAAACTCACTTTTCCCCTGTTGCCTCCGATTGCTGCACCCCTTTATTAGCAGACACAATATGTACTACTATTCCAGTTATTATTAGCAACAGGTTTAGCTCAAAACCCAGTCTTAGAACCCTGTCCCATAATCAGAGAAAGCTAAATATCAACAACCTCCGCTGCTTACCCTCTGCCTCCAAACAACCAAACAAAGTCAAATTTGGGCTGTTAAATGTTAGATCCCTATCAAACAAAACTTTCATTATACAAGACTTTATCATTACCAATAAAGTAGACATGTTCCTCGCCACAGAAACATGGTTAAACCATAATGATTTTGCACCACTAATAGAAACAGCTCCCCCAAATTTTCACTTTCTAAACCAACCCCGACCCTCTGGACGGGGTGGAGGCTTGGCTGTTTTCTACAGAAACATGTTGTGCTCTGTCGTTAACATTGGATGCTTTTCTTCATTTGAATCACTGTGTTTCATAATCAATGAAAAAGTTCCCATGCTCTGTATACTGATCTATAGACCCCCTAAACAGCCAACTAATTTCATTTGTGAATTCGCAGAGCTACTTACTCTTACTCTGCCAAACTATGACAGGGTTCTAATTCTGGGTGATTTTAATATCCATGTTTGCTGTCCTACTCACCCTCTTGTCAAAGAATTTTCCACTGTTATTGAACAATTTAATCTTACATTATCGATTACCAGCCCAACACATGTCAAAAATCACACTCTGGACTTAGTCCTGTCCTCTGGTCTTACCCCCCTCAATCTTGAGCTGATCGATGTCTGTGTCTCAGATCATAAAGCAATCTTGTTTGATTCACTGTTAACTCCTTCTGCATCAACACAAGTACTCTCTTCTTACTCCCGCATCCTCACCAGCTCCACCTCCACCCAGTTCTCTGCTGCATTTAGAGCAGCACCGACCACCTCCCATTTGGAATCCACCCCACTGTCACTAAACACAGAAGAACTACTCTATATCTTTAACCAGTCCTGTAACCAGATTCTCAATTCTGTTGCTCCTCCCAAAAATCGAAAAATCAAACACAAAACCTCACCATGGCTAAACGATCATACCAGATCTATAAGACGTGAGTGCCGAAAAGCAGAACGTAAATGGCACAAAGACCACCTACAGATCTCCTTTAATATTTTCAAAGATCTTCTATCAAAATATCAACAGGCGGTCAAGAATGCAAGAACAATACACTTCTCTAAAATCATAGAGCGAAGCTCCCATGATCCAAGAACCCTGTTCAGCACCATCAACGCCATTATTCACCCTTCACCTACATCCAACTTAGAACCTCCACCAATTAGCTGTGAGGACTTTAAAACATATTTTATTGATAAAATTGAAAATATCAGACACAATTTAACCCCAACTGGTAGTGCTTTGGTACATCCACCCAAGGCCCCACCAATACTTGACACCTTTCTGCCTATCTCTCTCTCAGAGCTAGATAAATTAATTTCTGGCTCAAAACCCACTACCAGCTCTCTGGACATAATCCCCTCCAAATTGTTGAAGGAGGTCTTTGAAGATATTGGTCCCAGTCTTTTAAATATTTTTAACAGCTCCCTATTCACAGGGAATGTACCAAAATCCTTCAAACATGCCATAGTTCACCCACTCCTGAAAAAAACAGGTCTGGACTCACAACTTCCTGACAATTTTAGACCAATATCAAAACTTCCTTTCCTCAGTAAAATCTTAGAAAAAATAGTTCTCAACCAATTGACCCCTCACCTTATTAGCAACAACATCTTTGAAAAATTTCAGTCTGGTTTTCGCACAAATCACAGCACAGAATCTGCTCTGTTGAGGGTAACCAATGACCTTCTTATGTCAGGTGATGGTGGCCTCTCCTCAGTCCTTGTCCTCCTTGATCTCAGTGCCGCATTTGACACTGTCGATCATTCCATCCTCCTACATCGTCTGCAGCACTGGGCAGGAGTCTCTGGTTTGGCACTGGACTGGTTTAAGTCATACATTACTGAAAGATCATTTACAGTCACAGTTAACAACTCCTCTTCCTCCCCCGTTGATCTCTCTTGTGGAGTTCCCCAAGGCTCTGTCCTTGGTCCCCTGTTGTTCTCCATATACATGCTTCCTTTAGGAAAAATCATTCAGAATTACAATATCTCGTTTCATTGTTATGCAGATGATACTCAACTTTATCTGCCCATTCACCCCCATAACCACTCTGGTCCCTCAGACCTCGATAATTGTCTGGAGGATATTAGGGTATGGATGGCAAACAACTTTCTGCAATTAAATGATAGCAAAACTGAGATTATAGTTTTTCATCCCACAAACTCCCCAAAAACCACCCTGCACTCCCTCAGTCACCTATCAGAAAACATTACACCCCATGCAAAGAACCTTGGAATTATATTTGACAGTAATTTAAAGTTTGACAAACAAATCAGTTCTGTAATCAAATCTAGTTTTTTTCAGCTCAGGATCATAGCAAAAATCAGACCATTTCTGTCACATAAAGACTTGGAGAAAGTCATCCATGCCCTGATATCCTCCAGACTTGACTACTGTAACTCCTTGTATTTTGGAATTAACCAAGCATCAATACAGCGATTACAGCTTGTACAGAATGCCGCAGCCCGACTGCTTTGCAGACG
>NW_027437253.1:120882-151000 GCF_033239565.1 Halichoeres trimaculatus
ATTTTTTTACACCCTGCTGCTTTAGATTCCTTTAATGAGACTTTATATTATTCACAAATTGCAACTTCTATTCCACACAGGAATATCACACTTAAGGGAAATGAAATCAGCAGTGACCTTTACACCATGTGCACCATGCCTATGTGAGCAGCAGGGGGCAGTGTATAATTACGGCAGCATGCCTTGGAAAAGGAACTGCATGATGCCATGCTTTCAGAGCAGCGTCTTGCAGGTGTGAGATGTCACTGTGCACCCGCAATTACTGAACCTGTTAAAGGTGAGTCTTTAGGGGAGGTGGGTGTATCTCACATATTCTATGAAATCTGTATGGACAGTAATATTTCTTCCTCTGTAAATTATATCAGTTTAAACTGATACATTTTCCTTTGGTGTAAATTCAGTGCTGAATCACTTTACTGTCACTGGTCAGAATGTGATAGAGCAGGTTGAACACTTTTAAAGATCAGTGGTGTCATATCTAATGTATCATCACTGAGCTGTCTGTGTCTATAAATGTGCTCCTGCTTCATATTTCCCTGATATAACAAAGACTGAACAAAATAAACATCAACATCAAGTTGACTCCAAAACTTGAAGAGGTTTGGATTTGTCCTGCTCTTCCTGATGGAGTCAATGAATGGGGGAGGAGAGAGGGAGCGAAAACAGAGGTTGTCTGTGTCCTGCAGCTCCAACTTGTCTCTAAAGAGAGGAACATTTGGTGAAGAGACACTTTGATTGTTTTCTTTTCTTACAAGAAACAGAATTTGAACATGGACTTGTCTCTTCACCTTGTTCAGTTTATTGTCTCATGCTTCAGCTTTCAGGAGAGGAACTGATGATCACTGGCGCCCTCTGATGACAGAAAGTCCTCACTGCAGCTTCACTCTGTTCCAGCATCAACGTGCATCAACGTGCAGCTCAGCCGTGTGTCAAAAGCAGGATTCTTCATCACTGAGTGTTTTTCATCACTAAGTGTTTTTATGAGTCCACACAGACTGTGGGCCTGACCTTTGACCTCATGTGTAAGTTTTCAGAGAGAAGATGGTCTCCTGGAATCCATGTCCAGAGTCCAGAGGTGGTCTGAAGACTGTGACAGCTCAGCAGCTCAGAGCCCACCTCGGGTCCAGGTGTGTTAGTGGACCTGTTAAAGGTGATACTAGCTTAAAAACAGACTCAGATCACTTCTGAAGGTCTGAGAGCTCTTTGCACCAGTTTGGACTGAAGTCAGGGATCAGGTCCTGACTCTAAACCTGGTCTAGGGTGGACTGTGAGTCTGTGAAGTCCTGGTGCATCATTTGAATGTGTCTCCTCTCCTCTCTGTCTCTGCCTCACCCTGAGGCCTGCTGTCTCTGTATTTGTTTGGATCTGTTTGTTTGAATTAAAGTTGTAAAGCTCTAAACTCAGCTGGACTTGGTTCTGACTGATCCTGGTCTGAGGGACATGCTTCCACCCTGGGCAGCTCCAGCTCTGTTTGACAGAAGAACAAAGCTTGAAGATTTCCATCATCCATGTCTTGTAAAGAAGGGGAGCCAGTTTGAGGAGGAGGAGGAGGAGGAGGAGGAGAAGCTGAGGTGTGTGGGAGGAGCTCCTTAAAGTGTGACCTCTGTGCTGAGCACAAACACAGCTCATTACCAAGATCAAGTCTTTTCTTGATTTCATGTTTCATTTCTACTGGAGGCTGAAATCAACTCCAACATTCAAACACTGACTCTGTTTTTCTCTCCCACGCTCTGCTTCAAGCTGACACAAGTTAACAGATAAAGAACCAACAGATTAAAGTCAGTATGAGCACTTTTCAACCTCTGACCTCAAACAGCTGATCAGCTGCTCCTCATCCACACAGGTGTGTGAGCAGGTAAGCAGAGAGCAGCTGTTCTCTGAGGCCCCGTCTACACCACAATGTCTCATCTAAAAACGCTAAAACGCAGTGATTTTCTACAAAGACAGTCAGCAGATTCAGCAGTACATGCACAGAACGGTAGTCCCCAGAGGTTGTAACAAAGGTACTGTTGGACTGTTTTATGTAACGGCAACGGTGTCAGCAATGTTTCAGAAAATCCCTCCCTGGAGGCCGTTTACAAAAGTTTGCGTTTTAAGACGGCTGTTACCGTGTAAACACGAGGCCAAAATGCAACAAAACTTTTGCGTTTCACCCTAAAATTGTTGTAACAACGGCCTCTGAGCTCTTCACACTCAGACCGTCCCTTCATCAGCAGCTGAAATCCTCCATCAGAAGAGAACAGGATGACCTTTGACCTTCAGACTCCACAAAGTTTTCTCCAGTCCAGAACAGCTCCATCAGAGATCAGGAATGAAAAGAGAAAGAGCTCAAAGAGTTGAAGAAAAATCCTCCAGAAATGAGTCTGAGAGTTTACACTTCAACATCAACATTTATTGTTTGACAGAGCAGAGAACAAAGATCTTCATCCCTCCATTGAAACACTCTTCTTCCTCACATTCAAACATTTACAGTCAAGTTTACATCTCTCTCATGATAACATCAATAAAACCAATCAAATACAGAACAGTCAGAGCTGAGCTGAAGCCTTCATCACAATAATCCTTAGATAAGACAAATACAAGCAAGACTTCCTATCAATGATGAGCATCTAAACAGAGCAAACAGAGATGAAGCTCAGAGCAGAGGAATCTTCATATGAACAGCTGTGTTTCTCTCAGAGCCAGCTTCAGCTCTGATTGTTGTTATCCAGCAGCAGTGTTTGTCTTTGTTCTTTTCTGAGCAATAAGAGAAATGAAAATCACTTTGAGACAGAGCTTCTTAGACTGACTTAGGAACCCACTGTGGACACAGAGCTGGAGTCTCCAGGCTCTGTGCTGAGCTTTAGACATCTCAGGGTCTCTGTCTCTATCCTAATGCAAAGTACTTTAAGGTCAGGACGAGGATCACTAAAAAGTTAAGAACAAACAACAACATCACAGCTGCTATCAGTCCCTGTTGCTGGGAGAGAGCCATCCTTCCTGGACCCCCTGAGTCTGGTTTCTCAGCTTCAGTGCGACGGGGGGTCTGGTTCCTGGCTGGTCCAGTCTTAGACTGAGTCTGGTTCCTGGCTGGTTCAGTAGTAGAGGGGGTCTGGTTCCTGGCTGGTTCAGTAGTAGAGGGGGTCTGGTTCCTGGCTGGTTCAGTAGTAGACGGGGTCTGGTTCCTGGCTGGTTCAGTAGTAGAGGGGGTCTGGTTCCTGGCTGGTTCAGTAGTAGAGGGGGTCTGGTTCCTGGCTGGTTCAGTAGTAGAGGGGGTCTGGTTCCTGGCTGGTCCAGTCTTAGACTGAGTCTGGTTCCTGGCTGCTGTAGAGAGACCAACAGATCAGAGTCAGTCATGGAAAGAAAAAGTCAGTGACTGCAGATAAACTCTAAAACGTCCTCAACAGGAAATCAGAGCAGCCCTTTTCTCTCAGGTTCTTCTTCTTCCTCTCTGAGGACGTCTTTGTCTCTCTGGATTCATCCTATCAAATGTTAGCCGCTGATCTCTGAACCTGAGCTGATTTGATTTTTCTTTGTCTCCACAAACGTTCACTGACTTTACTCACCAGTCACTGTGAGGAGACATCCGCCCACACTGGAACCAGAATCTGTTTTCACTCCACACCAGTACTGTCCTGAGTCTTCAGTCCTGAGTGAGGACACATGAAGTCTGATCCGTCCCTCTCTGAGGAGGTCTTTGTCACACTGGAATCGTCCTGAAAGCTCCCCATCCCTCAGTGGGATCTCAACTCCATCCCGGAAATCAAACAGGGCTGAGACTTTCCTTTTTTTCATCATATCACAGAAAACATAGAGACCTTTCAGAGAGGGGTGAGGTTTTGGTGTGAAGGTCCAGTCCAGGGTGAGGCTCTGCTTCTCCTCAGCCTGATAGGAGCTGAGACCCATGTTGAGCTCTAATCCTGTAGAGGAGACAGAGAGGAAAAGAGAGGGGCAGAAAAACACAGCAACATGTGAGTCTTTACACACGTTTTCTCATCAAGTGTTGAAGTCTTTCACTCAGTCTCAAAGTGGATCTCCTCTTTTCTCTTTGAGGACAATAAAGTGAAGGTGGAAACTAACCACAGACACAGCAGCTCAGAGCCGTGAGCAGCAGGAACCTGGAGACCATCTTCTCCCTGAAAACACACACATGAGGTCAAAGGTCAGTCCCACAGTCTGTGTGGAATCATGGAAACACTCAGGGATGGAGAATCCTGCTTTGACACTCAGCTGAGCTGCACATTGATGCTGAAACAGTGTGAGCTCCAGGCTGAACACAACCAACACACTTGAAGAGCTGTGTGAAGCTGCAGTGAGGACTTTCTGTCACTAGAGGGCGCCCTTCATCCTCATTTCAAAGTGACTGCATGAAACAGGTTGACATTGAGCTGTGTGAAGCCAAAGGTTCCCCTGGGACAGAGACAAATAAGGCTTGGTCTGAAAAATCAGCTTTAAACTTGTTCAAACATCATCTTCCATCTTTGTTTCAATGTGTAGTTTACATTTCTGTTGGTGTCACAGTATTTGATATGACATTTCTACCATTTGAACCAGTTCAAGAATCAGTCCCATTAAACTGTCAAATGGTGTAACCACAAAAGCATGACAAGTGTTAAAGACTTCACCTTCATTGTCATTTTTTACAGCACAGTAAACTGATCAATCCTGAACTTTTTTGCTGAGTATCAGATTTTTGAGGAGCGTTGGTTCCAGCAGTTGACCCTGATCAGGTCCACGTCTTTCATCCCTCTAGTGGGCTGCTGTGATGAGTCGGGAGCGCGGTTCTGACCACAGTCACACATGAAAATGGTGGCTTTCTTGTTCACATTATTCACTGGGAGAAATGCACAAAAGTTTGTGACAGTGACACAAAACATACAAACTGAAGTGTGGTTTTGCTTTTTAACCATTAAAAAAAACAGTTTTAAAGTACATTTTATTAAATATAGCAGAAATAGTGTGGCTAGTGCCATGAATTTTGATAATATATAATTTTTTTTATATAATAAAAAAGATTACAATACAAAGTTATGTGTTAAGATTATTAAGTATAATTTTCAAAAGGGGAAAAAAATCAATTGTTTATTAAAAATAATTTACAAAAAAATAGCTGTCTCTTGGTTTCATGTCACTGGTGTCACTATTTGTAAAAACCTTTATTTTGAAAAAACTGCTGTGTCCCTGTAAACATTTTTGGGGGTAAGAGCTCATGGGAGGCATGTCCATTATGAGAAGCACACGGTAAGTCAGCATCTTCTCCTCATATCTTGACAATTTCAAGAATTATCTACAAATTTCATGTGAGTATTTCAAATGAATAACTGGTGTTACGGAGTTTGTAGTAAGGGAAAAAGAAATTTAATTAAAATAATTGATCACACTGCATGATGAGTTGATATATTTCCAAGTTAAGACGTGTGGTTTTGCCATCTTGAATAGGCCATTTTATCTGCACTTTTGTCGTTTTGGTTAGTAACACCACTGACAATCACTAGCACCAGTAATACCTTAAATAAAAAAATAGGTCAGTTTGTACATAAACCAGACTAATTGGTTTAATTGCTGTTTCAGTGTTGGCAAAGTTAAGTGCTGCTGAAAAGCAAGGACTCTACAGACAGCGCAGGGATGCTGACCAAGAATGCAGGGCAGCCTACCTAAAAAGAATGAATGATGTTAAAAAACACTTACTTGAATGAAATAGAAACTCAAAGAAAGAGGAGTGAGAAAACAAAGCAAAAGAAACTGAAGAACAGGCAGGAAAAGCACAGAGAGAAGGTGCAGGCACACACACACACACACACACACACACACACACACACACACACACACACACACACACACACACACACACACACACACACACACAGAAATACTCACACAACATAAACTGTTCTGTTTCATACGATTAGTTGTATGGATGCATCAGCATTAGATGAAACCCCTATTCTACAATAATGAATGAATAATTTTCATGTGTCCGCGTTGTGTTTTCAAATCTATCAGTTTCATACTTCATCTTTTGGTTTAAACCTTTAATCAGTTTCTAAAATGTGAATGTTTTGAGGTGAAATACAAATAGAATGAATAATAATTGTTTGAAATATCTTCTGTTGTGCCATTTCCTTCATGTTGTGTCCCTGGTGTTACTGTATGGCATATTGGTGTTCTGGCATCAGGGGTGCCCAACATTCAATCGTACACAGTTTCAGGATAGGATATTTCAAATTTAAAGACGCAGTGCCAATTAATTAAAAAGTTCTATAAAAAAAGTGGACAACAGAAATGAAAAAATGTCATACTAAAACACTTTGCACATTTTAAAGCTTAAATATTACATTAAAAAAAAGTCTTAGAATTGCATTAACCTTTTCTCTCTTTGATTAAATATGTTAATTAAATTACATCCCAGGAAGCCTGAATTGCCATCTAAAACACTAGTAACACCAGTGGCAAAAAAGCAAGACAAGGAATTTTTGTAGAAGTGTAAAAGAAAATTGTCAAAATACATTAAGCACTTATTTTTGTTTCTTTATAATGCTAAGTGGTCAACTATTATGAGACTTTTTTTAAATTAAAAAAGATGCAAAAAAAAAAAACATGAAATTGCTGTTCAGAAAGCTACCATTTTCATAGAATGACTGGTTCAGATGATGACCTACTGGCTGATGGAGCTCAGTGTGTTGTTGAAATGCATCCCTCTACCTGAGTGGTGGTTGATGTCCTGATCTAATGAAGAGCCCACAGTGGAATAACTCAGGCTGCATCTGTCCTCATCTTTCTCCCTCAGACATGAAGAAATCAAAGATTTGAAACAGCTGCTCATCAAGCTGTCAAAGCTGAGCCTGTTCTTCCTCACACTGGCTGTGATTGATCAGAAAACAGCTCAATCAGGGAAATCTGCTCCATTGAAGGAGGTGAAGGATCAGAACAGAGTTTTCTTTGAACACACTGAACTTCAGCTCCACATGAAGCTGAGCACCATCAATGCTTTGAGTCAGGAATCAGAGCTGCGTGCAGGTTCAGACTTCAGCAAAGACTTTGGAGCTAACTCTGAACTCTCTGACACATCCATTCAGTCTCACAGAACACACACACAGCACAGAGCAGAGCAGAAGAATCCACAGACAATAATGAGACAGACTTTACAACCTGTTGATGCAACACTACAAGAAGGAGACATTCAGACGGCATGAAGACATTATTCCATACACACCTGTTAGAGTTCAGTCACAGCTGGGGCAGAAAGCAGGTCTGAAGAGGAGGAGAGCTCTCTGACAGACGTCCTCTGTCCTCTTTCTGTATGATGCTGATGAAAAACCAACTCTGATGATAAAGAGGTTGGTCAGTGGGAGGAGCACTCTGTCCACCATTGGTCCCAGTAATTGTGAGGGGCGGTCTCTCCTTCCACCTCCCTGAGGACGCCTCCAATCAGACCGTGACCCACCACCGTCCCTGAGCTCGACACCATCACTGCTGCCACTCGTGCTGCTGCTACCACAGCAACTGCTGAAGCTGTGGCCTCCGTATGTGGGACCGGCCCTTCCACTGGTGACACTGTGGCCCTGTCCTCTCCTCTCCTCTCCTCTCCTCTCCTCTCCTCTCCTCTCCTCTCCTCTCCTCTCCTCTCCTCTCCTCTCCTCTCCTCTCCTCTCCCAAAGACAAGTGTGTTTTATGTGTTGGATATTATCGTCCCATGTGTTGAATTCAGTGCACTAGTCAACTTTTTCTCTGTTTCAAAGGAGAAGCACAGTAGATTCAAGATGCAAAACTTTTTGTGTTCATTTTCAATATAAATGAGGACAAACAGAAAAATCAAATCACTGTTCCTCTCTTCCTACAGTATAAATAAAAAATGTAAGAATTTAAATATGAAAATGTGAGAAAGTGGGGCTGCACGGTGGTGCAACGGTTAGCGCTGCAGCCTCACAGCAAGAAGGTCACCGGTTCAAATCCCCACCTCGGCCGGTGGGTCTTTCTGTGTGGAGTTTGCATGTTCTCCCCGTGCATGCGTGGGTTCTCTCCGGGTACTCCGGCTTCCCCCCACAGTCCAAAAACATGCTTACCAGGTTAATTGGTCACACCAAATTGTCCCTAGGTGTGAGTGTGTGCGTGCATGGTTGTCTGTCTATGTGTCAGCCCTGCGATTGACTGGCGACCAGTCCAGGGTGTACCCTGCCTCTCGCCCAATGATTGCTGGGATAGGCTCCAGCCACCCGCGACCCTAAAAAACAGGATAAGCGGTATAGAAAATGGATGGATGGATGGAAAATGTGAGAAAGTGAAGTCGATTTTTTCCATCCATTGTGAGATGTGGAAATGTCAGATAACTAGTGCCTCGTCCTCCTCCTCTAACTAAAACTGCTTTACCTTTCTTGGCTGCTCCTCCTCCTCCTGGGCCTGCTCCTTCTCCTCCAGGCCAGCTTATCCTCCATTTTTAACTGATACTCCTCCTCTTTCTAGACATGCCCACCCTCTTCTTTCTTCTGGGCCTACTGCTACTCCTCTCACTGGAACTCCTCTCCTCTCTCATCATTTCTGGGTCTGCTCCTCCTCCTCCTGGGCCTGCCCCTTTTCCTCATACCAAAACTCCTTTTCCTCCAGCAGGGCCTGCTCCTTTTCCTCTTTGGCCTGCTCCTCTTCCTGAGCCTGCTTCTCATCATCTTGGGTCTGCTCCTCTTCCCCCTGGGCCTGCTCTTCCTTTTCTTGGGCTTGCTCCTGCTCCTGCTCCTCCTCTCACTGGAGCTCCTTTTCCTCTTCCTCTGCCTGATCTGTTGTGCCTCCTTGAACATTCAGCAGACTTTCCTCAACTGGCTGTTTGAGCTGTAATCACATCATATGGACCAAGTGTCTTTAATCTGGAGAGGTTATGTTTAATGAATGGAGCCAGGTGTGTTCATGGTTTTTTAATTTTGCTGACTATGACATGAATGTTGCTTCACATTAGTTTTATGTCGAGAATTTCATTGTTTTGCAACTTGTGTTTTAGCGAGACCTGATAATTGGTGATAATTGAAATGAATCAAATTACTAAGCACATGAGACTTAAAGCTATGACGCTGAATACCAGGAAACAGAACAAATTTAGATAAGTCAAAGATAGTTTTATTTAACAAAGGGACAAAGCAAAGAATGTATGAACATAAACAAAAATCTTCCTCCTCTCTCCAAACCAAACAAACGCAAAATATTAATCATTCCCAAACACGAGGGATCTTCCCAGGGTGAAGTGCAGAGAGAGTGTGGCTGCACTGAGCTTATCTGCTCAGCCTGAACAACCACACCCATCCAGGTGTCAGCCATCCTGCCTGATGAGCACACAGGAGGCACCCAGGCCTGGAGAAATCTCCTTCCTCCATCACACTAACCAAATGAGACTTAAAGCAATGATGTTACCCAAACATAAAACTGTTAATTGGAAAAAAAACAAAACAACAACAACTATTTGTTACCAATTGAAACATTTTTTTTTTTAAGTTGGACCAACAGTTTGTCTTTACAGTGCAGTGCAGAGTAAGTCAATTCTTTTTAGCACTGAAGTTGAAACTACTTAAACTTTATATTTAGTTCATCATTGTCACGCGTTCGTTTTAAAAGTTTTTTGAAAAATGATGTCTCAGTCGGAATATTTCAGTTCTAGTGAAATGTATTTGCACCGTGTTCCCAAAACCAAACAAAAAAACAAAACAAAACAAAAAATATGTATATTTACAGTGTGTACAAATATTTACAGCAGCTCTCCAGCACTTACTCAGGTGGCCTTCCACCATGCTTCTAGGTCAAGCACCCCCCCCCCCCCCCCCCCCTCCCCCCCCCCCGAATGAGCAGAGCTCCCCTTTTATACCCCCTTAGCCCCTCCCCTGGCAAACCAAATGACGATCTTGACAGTTTTTAAACAAATTTTAGTATTTCACAATTCAAAATAAATTAATCAGAAAACAATTTTATCCCAACAAAATAAGGAACCAAAACGCTCTCCATATGGCGTTTACTGTGTTCATATAATTGAAATAAATTGACAAAACGACAAAAATCAACCCATAATGGTACCGTCCGTGGTCACCTGATCCTGTTAAGCGCCAACACGCCCTATTTACGGGGTGACTAGGAAGTGCCCCGGTTTGACCCCTTGAACAGGAATAAACACATCCTCATCAGCAGGTGAGCGTTCGTATGTGCGTGTGTGTGCATTTCTGGGTTATGTAGGAGCCGAGTGTGCACCCCCGGCAGCCTACCACAGGATAGTTGTGCGTGGAAGCAGGACCGCGGGTCATAAATGCGGTCCTGCTGAGAGATATGAGCTCTGTTTGTTCTTTACTGGAGCGATGAATCATGCTCTGCTCCGCGCGCTCCCGTCCCCATGCTCTCCGGCCAGGAGAGAGAGAGAGTCACGCGCTGAACGGGGAAGAGGAGCGCTCAGAGACGCTCCTTCACAATCATGACTCAGATCATTTGAGTAAAATCAGTTCCTTCATTTTTAAAACAGTGCAGTTCTTGCCAAAAACTTCAGTTTGATCAAATTTTATTGAATTAAAAATTATAAACAGCCCACTCATAATTTTCAATGAAACTCTATTGAGAAGTTTTGCTTACAAACAACTTCTGAGTCAACAGCTCAGATCAAAGGACAGGTTATTGTCAAAACACATGATTGTTGCAACCATGAGTGAGGAGTGTTTAAAGTAACACTGTGCAGTGTAATTTTTCATCAACACTGCACAGTAACTCCCACAGTAGTATGGTTTAACACAAGCATAGAGTTAAATATCTCAAAACAACACCAAGAATTTAACACTGAACTGGTTTAACACTGGAATTTTAACACCAGCGGATTTGCTGTGTGAGGATTCTTTTGACCAATCAACTGTCAGCAGTGTTGTAGGTCCACCTTTCTGAGATCGCTTTATTTCTTGTCACTAGTTGTACATTCAGAGACAACTATAAATACCTATTAGATTAGAAACACATTAGATATGACACCACTGATCTTCAAAAGTGTTCAACCTGTTCTATGACATTCTGACCAATGACAGTAAATTGATTCAGCACTGAATCTACATCAAAGAATAATTTATCAGTTAAACTGATATAATTTATGGGAGGCCCCTTGGAAAACAAATCATACTTTCTTTTACATTTGCTATCAAACTCTCATACATTTACTAGTATAGTCTCTTAGATTTACTATCAAACTCTCACACATTGACTATCAAACTATTAAACTGTCTTACGTTTACCATCAAACTTTCTTACATTTACTTTCAAACTCTCATACATTTACTATCAAACTTTCTTACATTTACTTTCAAATCAGACAGAATCATAGTATGTAAACGAGTTAGAATAGTAGTACGTGAATGAGTGAGAATAGTAGTACGTGAATGAGTGAGAATAGTAGTACGTGAATGAGTGAGAATAGTAGTACGTGAATGAGTGAGAATAGTAGTACGTGAATGAGTGAGAATAGTAGTATGTGAATGAGTGAGAATAGTAGTACGTGAATGAGTGAGAATAGTAGTACGTGAATGAGTGAGAATAGTAGCACGTGAATGAGTGAGAATAGTAGCACGTGAATGAGTGAGAATAGTAGTACGTGAATGAGTGAGAATAGTAGTACGTGAATGAGTGAGAATAGTAGTACGTGAATGAGTGAGAATAGTAGTATGGGTGAGAGTTTGATTGAAACTGAAGTGAGTTCGGTTGAAAAGGAAGTACCGCTAAGCCCCTCCTAAAAACGGCTACTGTCCAATCCTACCTCAGCAACTGTAACTATGCACAAGTGGTCTGTCAAGCTTTTAGCGGGAGACAACATGCTGAGATGACGTGCGTACCGGACTTGTGAGTCCAACATTGTTGTCCGCAAAGTTTGGAGGGTGGTCCCAGCCAGCATGTCCATGTGGGCCCCAGATGGATTACATGTGGCCTACAAATATAGGTCCCAAGTGGGTTTGTCCGTGGGTTCCATAAAGGCCCAGCCTGTAACTGCCCATATGGGCTTCAAGTGGGATCTACCTGGGCTTTACAAGGAGCCTTTCTGGGCATTTCATAAGGGTTCCATTTTGGCCCCATCTCTACTTGGAAGGAAGATCCCACTGGGCCTTGTGTGGTGCCAAAGTGGGCTATAAATAAGGGCTTAGAGTGGGTTTGTCTACAGCTTCCATAGAGGCCCCACCTGGAATTGTCTCCATGGGCCTCAAGTGGGAACCAATTGAGCTCTACATTGGGCCTATCTGAGCAACTGATATAAGACCCATATAAGGCCCTAAACACTGCCCGAACAAAAAAGATCTCACTGGGCCTCACAGGGTTTCAGAATTGGTTCCATGTTGATTTGGCTGTAGTTTCCTATACTGCTCTAGGTGTAGGTCCCTGAACACCAAAGAGAATATTAAAATCAGGTCATCAAATGCTGTAGAATGACCAGTGGTTATGTTCGTTGCAAGATAGCCTTTATTTGTGGCTTAACGAAGCACAACACTAGCATGCAGGTTGACTGTATGTATAACAACGGCAGACTGAGCGCGGGACTCTAGCTGCAGACATCAGGTAGGTAATGCAGTTAAGCAGGTGACGTAAAGTGTCGTAAATAGTAAACACTGCTTTTACATATAATCCATATATGACAAATGCTAAGTACAACAACTGCTCACTATAAATTCATGTAATGTCAGGATACAAAAACAGATACCAATTTCTTGTACTTTTGTGGAAAACTAAAGATATTTGTACTGACTGCATGAATTTACACACAGATTGTAGGAGTGGATTTGTATGAGAATTGTCAGCACTATCTGCATCAAGAGCAGGTCAGCAGATTCCTCGGCTGAAGCCCTGGCAAAAATGTAAAATAATGCACTTGAAAAAAATTAAATTCTATACAAAACCACGACACACATCTGTGTTTCAAACAAACTTGAATTTAATATAAACTTCCCCATAATGAAAAACAAAATGTTTTAGCGTATTAACACTGCGAGGTGCTCTAAGCACTGCAAGTGGCTGCATTCACTGTACTGCTCAAAATGCGGAGGAAATACATACCAAACCAGGATGGCAGGCCTGGGAACTGTTTTTAATGGCTAACTTCATTGTTCTGTCTTCACTGTATTTTTTAAAAAAAGCTTTGGTTTGACTTAAAACGGCATGCAGAAGAGGTTTTGGGCAATAAAGGCATAACAATTTGAAGACTCTAAGTCAGTGTCATCACTACTGAATTAGGTGTAGCGTTAGTTCAGGCGGGTCACGACGTCAAGCTCTAACAACATAGCTGTCATCATCAGTGCAGATCAGCTGATGGCTCGGCTGACTCCCGTGTCCACCTCCTATTGGAAAACTGCTTTTAGAGCGGGCTATTTAAGCTGCTCCTGTCAAACTCACTTCCTGCTTCCTCTGCTGGCACTTCACAACCCACCTCCACCCCAGCTCCTCCTGTTGTTTTATTCACGTTTGCTCTGCTCTGTCTGGGTTTTTATTTTGCTGCTGCGCTCCCTGTTTATGCTGTTCATGATGGCTCATGATGGGCAGGAAGGTGTGCTCTTCCTGCCTCAGGGAGTCCCAGAACAGAACCATACCGCCAAATGAAAATTGTGCAAGTTAATAAAGTTTATTTTTGACAAAGTGGTCCTGACTGAACTGAGTTAAACTTCCACACTGTAACTAGAGAATGCAGAAACTGCACATTGAGAATAGCAAGCATTAAAAGATTGACAAGGCTGAACAGAAATTGAACAGAAGGTCAAACAGACAAAAACCTAACGTAAATCTCCAAACAGAAGTACAGTCTCAACGTTGTCCACCCACTCTCTTCAGGAGTTCTAGTTTTAAATTATATTTACCAATCACATCCTCAATAGACATTTTTTTTTTTTAATCTGTAAACAAACACTTGCCTTTATATAAACTTTTATTTCCAGGACCTGATTGTTGAGCTCTATTGGATTTGTGTCTCACCTTGAGACTGGAGGGCCTGTGTTTCGCCTCTTTTGGTAAACTCCCTCTGCGCTCTAGTGGCCTGCTTGCAAGGATGTTCTTCTTCAGTGCTCCTTGAAATAAATGAGAAAATATCAACTATATAATAATGAGAGACAACCAATTAGTTGTCAATTTTCTATTATCTATTCCAAGCATTTAGAGTAGGCCCAGTTCAAGGGAGAAGATACACAGCAAAATCTATCTGCATTGATATAAGCTGTTTTTGCAGTGATCTACATCATGGTGCATTGTGAGATGATCATTTTCAACAACACTACTTTAAAAAAAATCCACAGAAACCCTTACACAGTATTCTCTCCTTTAATGGTTGAATGGTGTTCATTATGTCTTCAGTTTCTTAGGAATAGTTTTTTACGTCTTTTTCTTTAATCTCAGACATGTTTTCTTTTCATGTACCTTGACATGTTTCAGTGGAACTTCCGCCTTCCTCAGAAGAGTCACCAGGTGTGACACATCATATCAGCTGGTGTTGCGGAGGTCTGGCCCTTCTGACTTTTTTTTTTTTTTCGCCAGAAGGCCTGCACCTCTGTTTGCCTCTGCAGGACGCTGTTCCAAGTGTGTGAGACCATGTTTGCCCCTTCATCCCTGTTCATTGTCCCTGGGCCACATTTTCTACTTTTGATGGCTTCCCTAATTTAGGAAAGTTTCCATCAAAACAGAAAAAGTATTGTCTCCTATTTGTGTATCCCATCAGAGTACTGCTTTGTAAGAAAAATCCTTTGAAGGATATATCAAATCTTTTAAAAATGTGAGCTTTATTCCTTAGTTATATTTAAGAGCTCCAGTCAGACGACAAATTGGGAGCAACATTTGTGTGGAAAATCCCCGGACTGTCCCTTTACCTACCAGGGGTGTGTCTCAATGCGTTAACTTCGTGCTTCCTCTGTCCTATTTCCTCCACATTACCGGAAGTACTTTCCCAGTCGCCATTTTGAAGACTGTCCCAAAGCCATAATTGCGCTCAGAGGAGAGAGGATGGAGGAGACTGATAGGAGGGCGATGATCGAGGAGACACGAGAGCTGGCTTTGTGGAAGTCTTTTCACTGACAGACACGCCCCCATATGGAATATCACTCTCTGATTGGACGCTGCAGCAGCTCAGACTTCACATGAAACTTCACAAACACACAACGGAGTTTAATGAGAGAAAAGACAAGCTGAGGACAGGCACAGAGGATCGTTCAGAAACTGATCATAAATCTGGTGATAAAGTGTTTGCTGTGAGTTTAAAGCACAAAACACTGAACACAACCATCATCAAATCAATATAACAGAGGATTAATACAGAAAACTGACTGATCAATAATATCTTCCTGAGACACAATAAGGTGGGTTATATTAATAAGCTTCAGAGTTCACGATCAGATGGGCTCTAGATAAAGGCTAAATAATTCATAAATTATCTCACACATTTTACTGGAAAAGTGATTCATGAGCTTCTAAACAGCACACAGAATAAACCGATTTTTGGATTTCATTTTTTATTTTAACTTCTATCTACCTATCTATTTTTAATTATGGCAGGTTTGGTCCTCCACATTTCAATCACAGGTGGTGCACAAAAGTGACTACTCCTCCTTTTAAGCCTATAACCCTCAGAATGTGCAGCACGTTCTGTCAGCCTTGCTTGCTATGCAGTGAATACATTCCCATCCTAATAAATGCAGCATCACTCTGAGTCTATTTTCAACACTTCCAACATGTCAGTCCAGTTTACACAGAGAATACAGCATCAGACAGGAAGTCAAACATGGAAGAGGTTCATGTCATTCCAAAATTAAACATCATAGGCTTCTATCTGTTAATTCCTTTGGGCAGATAAAAAATATCCCCTCAAAATACAAGAAAGTCTCTTAATTATTTGTCATTCTATAAAATAATTTTGACCAAAAGGGTATTTTAAGTTCACAAGACCTCAGTCTACACACCACATCCCTTTGTTAGCCACAAACCACCTACACTTTTCCTACCTCATCAAAATTAACCACCCATTCCTCCTCTCATCTTTATAAAATTATCATCTCAATCTGAGAAAAATCCCACTCTATCTGTGTGGTTAATGTGGCTTGCTATGCTTCATGTCCAGACTGTTCAGCCAGCTAGTTTACCTTGCCAAATTTAACTCAAAACCTCCAGAACATGATAAACTTGATTCCTAACATAGCTCAAACAATAACATTGAAACCCACTTACTCACATAAGTTTGACAATTTGTCTTACCTTTTCCAAGAATAAATCAGCAAACGAAGAAGAAAGAATGGCTTGACTTCAGTGAAAAATGAGGTAGATGCCGAGATGAGCGCCGAAGCCCGCGTCTTTTCGAGAATATACATCCTCTAGGGTTGTCTGGTCTGTATGACTAAACTAGCATGGCTAACAAGGCACATCAACCATGTCGAGCAGGTGTGTGTTGTCTTTTCACTTTCTGTCTTTTCCTCTTTACAAAGAAGGAAATTATATGATAACTTTTCACTACACAAAATGTTTTGGTCTGGCACTACTGTGTTGGTGTTCAGATTCATGAGGAAAGGAGGATTGTGTTTTGTGAATTGTGTCTTTATGTGAAATGTGTTCCTGCTTTTGGCCAATGGGAGCTAGTTTTATCAAATGTGTTTAGAGGACGGCTCCTTTGGCTTTTGTGTTTTATCTATTGGGATAAGAAACAGGGATAAGAAAGAAAGGTGCCGGGTGTGAATTAAGCAGTGTGGGAGACCCCATGACCAGCTGAATCCCTCTAAAATCAATATAACACCTACGTCTGTGATTCTGAGGTAAGGTGCTATCCAACATCAGCTAACCGTATTGCTGTGTTTTAGGTCAAATAACAACAGCAAAGAAGGATTTCTCAATGGCAGGTTTCTTCTCTTAAAACTTGAGCTATTGTGTATTATTTAAGCTGAATAAATGCTGGTGACAGATAGAGATAATTTCTGACGTACTGGTATCTTTAAGCATTTGGTGGACGGACGACCTACAACCGAGTTCCCAAATCCTGTGGCTGCTCTTTCTTCTTTCTCGAGGAGAGAACATCAAGGAGGAAGCAGAAAACCTCCACCTAAAAGGTTTGTGTTAATTAGTGCAGTTCAATTGTATGAGACTAATAATATTCCCTGCGTAAAATACTTAAATGTGAGAGCATTTTATTGTAGGTGTATAATATCTGTTGGTGTCTTGCATTTGAAAAAAGTAATGTTTTGATTGATACAACACATTAATATCTACACACATTTTGGGATTGTTAAACCGATTTAATGTATTTAATATATATATATATATATATATATATATATATATATATATATATATATATATATATATATATATATATATATATATATATATATATATGCTTTCATATATATATGAAAGCATAAAAAGCCAAAAAAAAAAAAAAAGCCTCCCTTGTTGCTGTTACCTTGTTACAGTAAGGGGGCTTGTGTACTCCGATGAACTCTGTGAGCTATGCCGTTAGGGGGCAGTTCTGGCAGGTTTAACCAATTCGGACAGGTCAAGGGTAAGGAGTTAGACAAAACACAGTCAAATAAACACTCTTGGCTTACAGTTTTGAAGTTTTGAGTGGCTGTAAATGGTTCCTCGTAAAGGGACCTCACGAGCACTCTTAACACCAGTTTTCTAGTACGGTGGTGGTTATCCTGAAAAATGACTACTATTTTTAATATTCAAGTGTCAAATGTCCTTGTTCAAGTGAGTGGCTCAGAAGGAGTATTTGTGCCATCTTTTAAGCTTGCATTACCATTTAAACCATTGAAAAAATCTGCATACAATAAAAATGGCAGCCATCTTTAAAAATGGCCGCCTTCTTGAAATTTTGTTGTGTCTAACGTTTTGTCTCAACAGAGTGTCCCTCAGAGAGTATCTGTACCAAATTTCATGCTTTCATCACCTTCTGAACTTTTGAAATAAGAATCGTCTGATAGAAATGGCGCCCATCTTTAAAAATGGCCGCCATCTTGAATTGTGGCGTGTCTAACGTTTTATTTCAAAAGAGTGACCCTAAGAGAGTATTTGTGCCAAATTTCATGCTGTCATCACCATTTGAACGATTCTCTTAAACTTTTACAGTTATCTGCTCCACTACAAAGGATGTGTTTGCTTTATTATTATTTTTTGTAATAACTGTTGGCATCTGCTGAGGAAGTACTCACAGAAAAACAGGTCTAAGTTGTTTTTTTCATACCACCCCATTTTGCTGCATCTAAATGAATGCGCTGTAGGTGATAGTCTTTTGAGCACATCACAAAGAACTCACACCACAGCATGCCTCTGAGTCCCAACTGTCCTGTTATTTGGTAGTGATATGTGTGGCTCTCCTTTAGCTTGTAGCTACCACCTGCATGCCTCACGAGATAAGGACAATCTTTGTAGGTCTCCTTTGATGGACACTTGATTTCCAGAAGGCCGTGACTTCTACTGTCCCCTGTCTCAATGACCTTCCTGTCAGATGAAGTGCCAAGGTGAGGAGCATGAGGATTTACCACCAATCCATATGGGAGCACTGCATTTCCTGTGACCTCACGGTAATGCTTTGCTGCAGTGGGCTCAAGGTGTACCCCTCTTTTCATAGCACTTGTCTGCCCAGTGGCTGTGGTCCTAAAGGTGGCTGCAAGGCTTTCATAGTTTGATTTTCTTGAGCAAGTTCTTTTAAAACAGGTGGACGTAAGCTGGGCAGACCGTGCAAGGTGCCAGACATTGTTTGTCTCCTGTTGTCTTGTCTCAAGCTCCAGGGCTATGGATTGTGGCAAAGTGATGGAGATTTTACTGTACATCTCTGTTTTGTGTTTATTCATTACTGTAGTGAAATTTGATGGGGGTAAAAGGAAATCTGGGAATTCACAAGCTTGCTTTGCTTGTGATGACTCTGTGGTGTTTTCAACTAGAGGGAGCTGTGAAAGAGAAAATTATGTCATTAACTGACTGTTTTTTCATATTTGCATTTTCAGAGGCAGACAACAATACAGGCCACCAAGAAGAGGAGCTGAAAACTCTGAGGAAGGGACTGGAACAACAAAAGAAGGGAATGATAAATTTGAAGACAGAACTTGAAGAAAAAAACGTCCAGCTTAAGTTACTTGAAGGGAAACTTAAAAATGAACTGATATCATGTCATGTGCCTGGTTATTTCCATTACTGCACTGGTTTCACATATGAACAGTTTAACAGCTTGTGTGAATTTTTAAAGTGCCAAATGACCCCACTGCACCACAAACACAGATTCCCCTGACCTATAAAGTGGGAGACGTCGAGGCCCAAAACATGCCCTTGCGCACACAGTTTTTACTCATCCTGATGAAGTTGAGACAAAAATTTGACCAAAAGGACTCAGCATATAGGTTTCAAATCCGACTACAGAGTGCCAGCACTGTAATAAACTCCTGGGTAGACTACATGTATGACTGACTTGGCCACCTGCCCATTTGGCCACACAGAGATATCATTTCACAGAACATGACTGACAACTTTAAACAGGACTTCCCAACTACATTTGTTATCTTAGACTGCACTGAACTGAAGACAGAGAGGCCCAGCTCCTTAATGCTTTAGAATCAAACCTACTCCACATATAAATCTACCAACACTCTAAAGTCATTTGTTGCCTGTGACCCAAGAGGGGAAATAATGTATGCGTCTGCCCTCTTCACAGGGCAGCATGGGGTGCACATGGTGTAATGGTCACCTGCTGATTTAATTTCCCTTAAGTGTAATGTTCCTGTGTACAATAGAAGTTGCGATTTGTGAATAATACCAAGTATCATTAAAGTAAGGTTAGGCTTGGTTCACTTTGGTATTGATGTAAGTCCCTGTACTTAAGGTATGTGAGGGGTGCAATAAAAATAATATTGGAAAACAAAGGTGATGAAAGGGAGGATGTGGCGTGGGGGAAGAGGGAGAAAGGAGGTGCCGAGGAAACAGAGACCGTGGACTAACGTGGTGCTAAAGGGAACAAACAGTAAATGAACAGTCATGAAAAGTCATTGAAATTAATCCCGAAGAAAAGACGTTGAACTGTGGTGATTGCTGTGGAGGCCGTTTCCTCTCCTCTGACCTTTCCGTGGATGTACACGCAGCGGAGGGGACAAAGGAGCCGCGTGGCTGTGGATATTCTTTCCCGGACCTGGGTGAGATCGTTGTTGTTGTTGCTGTTTTTATTTATTTTATTTATTTATTTTTTGTTCCCACATAAAGTATTTTCCTGGTATACCAGTGTTTTAGTTTTTATCGATCATTTTTTGTGGACTATTTTTCCTTTATTCTTGTGGATTTTTGAGAGCCCAAACCTTCGGGCAGGAAGTGCGAAGGAGGACTTCTCCTTAGTTAAGAATAAAAAGGACTCTTTAACCTGGACAGTTTTCGGGGAATTTTTAATTTTCGTTAGAGGGTTGTTTGGGCATAATTTCAGTTTCATGAAGTCTAAGTTTTGAACGGTGTTTTGAGTTTTTTTTTTTTTTTTTTTGTTTATTATTATTTTATTATTGAGAGTCTGCTGTCACGGGCATTAACGAACGCGTCCTGGCGAGAAAGTTATATATATATATATATATATATATATATATATATATATATATATATATATATATATATATATATATATATATATATATATATATATATTTACTTATTTAAAAAACCGGGAGAGGTTACATGGTTATTTTCAAAGTTTGACAAAACAAATCTGAGAGTATATAAATACTATCATGCCCCAATAACGAGTCCCCCTTTTTTTGATGTAATGCGGTGGCCATAGGCTGAGCGTTACAACTGTACACACTGTCCCCCCCCTTCCATCAAGTTGTCCCCCCTAAAAAATCCAGTTGTAATTAATTTTCTAATAGTAACGTTTTTTTGAATGGTGTAATACAAGTCATGCTACTTGAAACACAAAGATTGACGAGTTTAACTATTGAAAGATCACACACACCCCTCCCCGCGCGATCCTCGCAGTGGTTTGATCCAATCTATTTCTCCCGGCAGGGATGCTGCAGCCGCGCACACACACGCACACACACACACACACACGCACACAAATACACGCACACAGACAGAGCGGAGGGTCGCGGTCAAGTTAGTAGCTTTCACTGAAAGACTTATCAATCACAACTTCACTTGTTAAACAGACACACAGAGAAAATGAAAAGCAAATGCCAACTGCTTTTTCCGAAGTCTGACAGTATGCTTTTTTAAAAAAAGGCGCTGATTGAGCTTTCCATCCGATGTGGTGAGCACACACAGACAGACTACAGAGCGCCAAAGATCGAGATTAAGTGCATTAAAACACTGAACAATTTACAAGTTAATTATCACACCGTTTGCTGCTGGCTGGAAAACAGCCTCTCCTCTATGATGCAAAGAAGGCTGTGACAGATAAGACAGACAGGTGACATGCTGACATCCTCGTCCTCTCATTTATGACACAAATATTGAAACTATTTAAGATGCCTCTAGTGAGATAGAGGCATCTCTAGAGAGATTTATGAGTTCATAGATGAAGCCATTATTTATTAAAGTCTTATTTTCTATTCTAGATTTATTGATTTAAAAATAAAGTAGTTATGACTTTGACTTAGATCTTGAATAGATCCAGTTTCTAATTCCGTTCTGACTGTTAATTTACACCCCTTATTGTCCTCCATTTAAAATCAACACTTTTTTCATTAATTTGGATATAAAATACTAATTAATGAGTTCATAGTGTTGTGGACGTGTTGCTGCCACATTCATGCCAAAACATTTTTTCATAAACTGAAGGAAAATTAAATCCTCCTAGGAATCAGTCTCTGAAATTTTACTGTTTATTGTCCCCCCCCCACCCCCCCCCCCCCCCCAACAATGAAACGGGATTTCCCCCCCTGCCTTAGATGTCTAAAGCTCTCAGCACAGAGCCTGGAGACTCCAGCTCTGTGTCCACAGTGGGAGAGAGACAAAGACGTCCTCAGAGAGGAAGAAGAAGAACCTGAGAGAAAAGGGCTGCTCTGATTTCCTGTTGAGGACGTTTTAGAGTTTATCTGCAGTCACTGACTTTTTCTTTCCATGACTGACTCTGATCTGTTGGTCTCTCTACAGCAGCCAGGAACCAGACTCAGTCTAAGACTGGACCAGCCAGGAACCAGACCCCCCGTCGCACTGAAGCTAAGAAACCAGACTCAGGGGGTCCAGGAAGGATGGCTCTCTCCCAGCAACAGGGACTGATAGCAGCTGTGATGTTGTTGTTTGTTCTTAACTTTTTAGTGATCCTCGTCCTGACCTTAAAGTACTTTGCATTAGGATGGAGACAGAGACCCTGAGATGTCTAAAGCTCAGCACAGAGCCTGGAGACTCCAGCTCTGTGTCCACAGTGGGTTCCTAAGTCAGTCTAAGAAGCTCTGTCTCAAAGTGATTTTCATTTCTCTTATTGCTCAGAAAAGAACAAAGACAAACACTGCTGCTGGATAACAACAATCAGAGCTGAAGCTGGCTCTGAGAGAAACACAGCTGTTCATATGAAGATTCCTCTGCTCTGAGCTTCATCTCTGTTTGCTCTGTTTAGATGCTCATCATTGATAGGAAGTCTTGCTTGTATTTGTCTTATCTAAGGATTATTGTGATGAAGGCTTCAGCTCAGCTCTGACTGTTCTGTCTTTTATTGGTTTTATTGATGTTATCATGAGAGAGATGTAAACTTGACTGTAAATGTTTGAATGTGAGGAAGAAGAGTGTTTCAATGGAGGGATGAAGATCTTTGTTCTCTGCTCTGTCAAACAATAAATGTTGATGTTGAAGTGTAAACTCTCAGACTCATTTCTGGAGGATTTTTCTTCAACTCTTTGAGCTCTTTCTCTTTTCATTCCTGATCTCTGATGGAGCTGTTCTGGACTGGAGAAAACTTTGTGGAGTCTGAAGGTCAAAGGTCATCCTGTTCTCTTCTGATGGAGGATTTCAGCTGCTGATGAAGGGACGGTCTGAGTGTGAAGAGCTCAGAGGCCGTTGTTACAACAATTTTAGGGTGAAACGCAAAAGTTTTGTTGCATCTTGGCCTCGTGTTTACACGGTAACGGCCGACTTAAAACGCAAACTTTTGTAAACGGCCTCCAGGGAGGGATTTTCTGAAACATTGCTGACACCGTTGCCGTTACATAAAACAGTCCAACAGTACCTTTGTTACAACCTCTGGGGACTACCGTTCTGTGCATGTACTGCTGAATCTGCTGACTGTCTTTGTAGAAAATCACTGCGTTTTAGCGTTTTTAGATGAGACATTGTGGTGTAGACGGGGCCTCAGAGAACAGCTGCTCTCTGCTTACCTGCTCACACACCTGTGTGGATGAGGAGCAGCTGATCAGCTGTTTGAGGTCAGAGGTTGAAAAGTGCTCATACTGACTTTAATCTGTTGGTTCTTTATCTGTTAACTTGTGTCAGCTTGAAGCAGAGCGTGGGAGAGAAAAACAGAGTCAGTGTTTGAATGTTGGAGTCATGGCCGTAACCAGCTATGAGGTCACCGAGGTCCGGACCTCGGTAAAAAATTTCCGAGGGAAAAAAAAATAAAACGAGCCCCAATCGGCGCATCAAACATATAAACACAGGGGAGCTTTTATTTTGAAACCGCGGCATACAGGAAGTTATCTGACGAAGCCTGTAGTCGCAGTGACTTTGAACGCGCTTGACAGGAAGCAGAGAACGACACCGTGAGGTGAGTGACAGATTCTTTATTATTTTACCAACAAGCAGCCCGCTGTAAATGAAGCCAGACCTTCAGGTGTTTTTGACCAACACGATCTGACAGTGTCTTTAAACCTTCATGCAGACTGGTCCGTTATTTTGGGTCTGCGCTGATACAGCAGTATATCATTCCTTAGAAGGAGGAGGAGGAATCGGGGGGTTTGATCCGAGGTCCAAACCCAGAATATTTCAGCAGGATTTAATTCATCTCATTTTATCCTATGGTCTGTGTGAATACTGATTCAGACTGGGTTTAAACCTACTTTAAACGGGTGAAAGACGTTACGGTTAAACTGCCTGATGACAGTTCCCCCCAATGCCACTTTAAAGTGCTGGACTGGCAAAACCGTTAGGTAACCATGGCAACATAATCAAAGCATACAGTTCAAAAAGTTAAAGCTCACTAGTTAAAACACAGTTATTTTTTTATTAATATGTTGAAATTACTGATTTTT
This sequence comes from Halichoeres trimaculatus, assembly GCF_033239565.1. Lineage (NCBI taxonomy): Eukaryota > Metazoa > Chordata > Actinopteri > Labriformes > Labridae > Halichoeres > Halichoeres trimaculatus. The sequence continues at coordinate 145,017 of NW_027437253.1, forward strand.
GATTAGTTTGCATTTCCATTTTTTCCATCAAATGTGGAATTTTCTGTGCTGCTTTTATGACAAGGACTGACTGTCCCAGTTTTTTTTCCGCAGATGTTCCCTCTGTATTCCTTTCAGTCTCCATCTGTAGCAGCTCCTCTTCTGTGTGCTCCGGTTCATACAGGTATCCTTTTAGTTCCAAAGTGAATGAAACTTCATCATCGCTGTCATAGTCACTCATTTTGAATTTCCTACGCTGCCTCACAATCCTTAGAGTACAAACAAAAGAATTACGATACTTGATCAAACTTACACGAGGCTAAAACCAGCGCTCGAAGCATAGCTTGTTTACATTCCCTACAGCTGAAAGGAGGAGGGGGGACGGAGCGCACTAGCGCTGCGCAGAAGGACACATGACCAGTTAGTTAGGTCCAGATAAATGTTTATATTTCCGAAGACTTAATGCACTTAAAAAATATTTTATGTAGGCTATCGTACTCTCAAACTGTGGTATTACTTTTTGATTTTAGTTCTTGTAGGCAGAGAAAATAGCCTTTGAATTTGGTACCGTCTGTCCCTGTTAGCGTCTATTTCCTCGTCACCATCGATTAAAGTTTGTGTCTTACTGAGGGAGAGGAGACAACTTTCTACTGTATCTAATGTCCTTAGTGGTCACATAGAGCTCATACAACCCCACTTCAAAAAAACTGAACTATCCCTTTAAGGGAAATGAAATCAGCAGTGACCTTTACACCATGTGCACCATGCCTATGTGAGCAGCAGGGGGCAGTGTATAATTACGGCAGCATGCCTTGGAAAAGGAACTGCATGATGCCATGCTTTCAGAGCAGCGTCTTGCAGGTGTGAGATGTCACTGTGCACCCGCAATTACTGAACCTGTTAAAGGTGAGTCTTTAGGGGAGGTGGGTGTATCTCACATATTCTATGAAATCTGTATGGACAGTAATATTTCTTCCTCTGTAAATTATATCAGTTTAAACTGATACATTTTCCTTTGGTGTAAATTCAGTGCTGAATCACTTTACTGTCACTGGTCAGAATGTGATAGAGCAGGTTGAACACTTTTAAAGATCAGTGGTGTCATATCTAATGTATCATCACTGAGCTGTCTGTGTCTATAAATGTGCTCCTGCTTCATATTTCCCTGATAAAACAAAGACTGAACAAAAAAAAACATCAACATCAAGTTGACTCCAAAACTTGAAGAGGTTTGGATTTGTCCTGTTCTTCCTGATGGAGTCAATGAATGGGGGAGGAGAGAGGGAGCGAAAACAGAGGTTGTCTGTGTCCTGCAGCTCCAACTTGTCTCTAAAGAGAGGAACATTTGGTGAAGAGACACTTTGATTGTTTTCTTTTCTTACAAGAAACAGAATTTGAACATGGACTTGTCTCTTCACCTTGTTCAGTTTATTGTCTCATGCTTCAGCTTTCAGGAGAGGAACTGATGATCACTGGCGCCCTCTGATGACAGAAAGTCCTCACTGCAGCTTCACTCTGTTCCAGCATCAACGTGCATCAACGTGCAGCTCAGCTGTGTGTCAAAAGCAGGATTCTTCATCACTGAGTGTTTTTCATCACTAAGTGTTTTTATGAGTCCACACAGACTGTGGGCCTGACCTTTGACCTCATGTGTAAGTTTTCAGAGAGAAGATGGTCTCCTGGAATCCATGTCCAGAGTCCAGAGGTGGTCTGAAGACTGTGACAGCTCAGCAGCTCAGAGCCCACCTCGGGTCCAGGTGTGTTAGTGGACCTGTTAAAGGTGATACTAGCTTAAAAACAGACTCAGATCACTTCTGAAGGTCTGAGAGCTCTTTGCACCAGTTTGGACTGAAGTCAGGGATCAGGTCCTGACTCTAAACCTGGTCTAGGGTGGACTGTGAGTCTGTGAAGTCCTGGTGCATCATTTGAATGTGTCTCCTCTCCTCTCTGTCTCTGCCTCACCCTGAGGCCTGCTGTCTCTGTATTTGTTTGGATCTGTTTGTTTGAATTAAAGTTGTAAAGCTCTAAACTCAGCTGGACTTGGTTCTGACTGATCCTGGTCTGAGGGACATGCTTCCACCCTGGGCAGCTCCAGCTCTGTTTGACAGAAGAACAAAGCTTGAAGATTTCCATCATCCATGTCTTGTAAAGAAGGGGAGCCAGTTTGAGGAGGAGGAGGAGGAGGAGAAGCTGAGGTGTGTGGGAGGAGCTCCTTAAAGTGTGACCTCTGTGCTGAGCACAAACACAGCTCATTACCAAGATCAAGTCTTTTCTTGATTTCATGTTTCATTTCTACTGGAGGCTGAAATCAACTCCAACATTCAAACACTGACTCTGTTTTTCTCTCCCACGCTCTGCTTCAAGCTGACACAAGTTAACAGATAAAGAACCAACAGATTAAAGTCAGTATGAGCACTTTTCAACCTCTGACCTCAAACAGCTGATCAGCTGCTCCTCATCCACACAGGTGTGTGAGCAGGTAAGCAGAGAGCAGCTGTTCTCTGAGGCCCCGTCTACACCACAATGTCTCATCTAAAAACGCTAAAACGCAGTGATTTTCTACAAAGACAGTCAGCAGATTCAGCAGTACATGCAGAGAACGGTAGTCCCCAGAGGTTGTAACAAAGGTACTGTTGGACTGTTTTATGCGCGCAACGGTGTCAGCAATGTTTCAGAAAATCCCTCCCTGGAGGCCGTTTTCAAAAGTTTGCGTTTTAGGTCGGCTGTTACCGTGTAAACACGAGGCCAAAACGCAACAAAACTTTTGCGTTTCACCCTAAAATTGTTGTAACAACGGCCTCTGAGCTCTTCACACTCAGACCGTCCCTTCATCAGCAGCTGAAATCCTCCATCAGAAGAGAACAGGATGACCTTTGACCTTCAGACTCCACAAAGTTTTCTCCAGTCCAGAACAGCTCCATCAGAGATCAGGAATGAAAAGAGAAAGAGCTCAAAGAGTTGAAGAAAAATCCTCCAGAAATGAGTCTGAGAGTTTACACTTCAACATCAACATTTATTGTTTGACAGAGCAGAGAACAAAGATCTTCATCCCTCCATTGAAACACTCTTCTTCCTCACATTCAAACATTTACAGTCAAGTTTACATCTCTCTCATGATAACATCAATAAAACCAATCAAATACAGAACAGTCAGAGCTGAGCTGAAGCCTTCATCACAATAATCCTTAGATAAGACAAATACAAGCAAGACTTCCTATCAATGATGAGCATCTAAACAGAGCAAACAGAGATGAAGCTCAGAGCAGAGGAATCTTCATATGAACAGCTGTGTTTCTCTCAGAGCCAGCTTCAGCTCTGATTGTTGTTATCCAGCAGCAGTGTTTGTCTTTGTTCTTTTCTGAGCAATAAGAGAAATGAAAATCACTTTGAGACAGAGCTTCTTAGACTGACTTAGGAACCCACTGTGGACACAGAGCTGGAGTCTCCAGGCTCTGTGCTGAGCTTTAGACATCTCAGGGTCTCTGTCTCTATCCTAATGCAAAGTACTTTAAGGTCAGGACGAGGATCACTAAAAAGTTAAGAACAAACAACAAATTCACAGCTATTATCAGTTTTTGTTGCCAGGAGAGAGCCATCCTTCCTGGACCCCCTGAGTCTGGTTTCTCAGCTTCAGTGCTACATGGGGTCTGGTTCCTGGCTGGTTCAGTAGTAGAGGGGGTCTGGTTCTTGGCTTGTTCAGTAGTTGAGGGGGTCTGGTTCCTGGCTGGTTCAGTAGTAGAGGGGGTCTGGTTCCTGGCTGGTCCAGTCTTAGACTGAGTCTGGTTCCTGGCTGCTGTAGAGAGACCAACAGATCAGAGTCAGTCATGGAAAGAAAAAGTCAGTGACTGCAGATAAACTCTAAAACGTCCTCAACAGGAAATCAGAGCAGCCCTTTTCTCTCAGGTTCTTCTTCTTCCTCTCTGAGGACGTCTTTGTCTCTCTGGATTCATCCTATCAAATGTTAGCCGCTGATCTCTGAACCTGAGCTGATTTGATTTTTCTTTGTCTCCACAAACGTTCACTGACTTTACTCACCAGTCACTGTGAGGAGACATCCGCCCACACTGGAACCAGAATCTGTTTTCACTCCACACCAGTACTGTCCTGAGTCTTCAGTCCTGAGTGAGGACACATGAAGTCTGATCCGTCCCTCTCTGAGGAGGTCTTTGTCACACTGGAATCGTCCTGAAAGCTCCCCATCCCTCAGTGGGATCTCAACTCCATCCTGGAGATCAAACAGGGCTGAGACTTTCATTTTTTTCATCATGGCACAGAAAACATAGAGACCTTTCAGAGAGGGGTGAGGTTTTGGTGTGAAGGTCCAGTCCAGGGTGAGGCTCTGCTTCTCCTCAGCCTGATAGGAGCTGAGACCCATGTTGAGCTCTAATCCTGTAGAGGAGACAGAGAGGAAAAGAGAGGGGCAGAAAAACACAGCAACATGTGAGTCTTTACACACATTTTCTCATCAAGTGTTGAAGTCTTTCACTCAGTCTCAAAGTGGATCTCCTCTTTTCTCTTTGAGGACAATAAAGTGAAGGTGGAAACTAACCACAGACGCAGCAGCTCAGAGCCGTGAGCAGCAGGAACCTGGAGACCATCTTCTCCCTGAAAACACACACATGAGGTCAAAGGTCAGTCCCACAGTCTGTGTGGAATCATGGAAACACTCAGGGATGGAGAATCCTGCTTTGACACTCAGCTGAGCTGCACATTGATGCTGAAACAGTGTGAGCTCCAGGCTGAACACAACCAACACACTTGAAGAGCTGTGTGAAGCTGCAGTGAGGACTTTCTGTCACTAGAGGGCGCCCTTCATCCTCATTTCAAAGTGACTGCATGAAACAGGTTGACATTGAGCTGTGTGAAGCCAAAGGTTCCCCTGGGACAGAGAAAAATAAGGCATGGTCTGAAAAATCAGCTTTAAACTTGTTCAAACATCATCTTCCATCTTTGTTTCTATGTGTAGTTTACATTTCTGTTGGTGTCACAGTATTTGATATGACATTTCTACCATTTGAACCAGTTCAAGAATCAGTCCCATTAAACTGTCAAATGGTGTAACCACAAAAGCATGACAAGTGTTAAAGACTTCACCTTCATTGTCATTTTTTACAGCACAGTAAACTGATCAATCCTGAACTTTTTTGCTGAGTATCAGATTTTTGAGGAGCGTTGGTTCCAGCAGGTGACCCTGATCAGGTCCACGTCTTTCATCCCTCTAGTGGGCTGCTGTGATGAGTCGGGAGCGCGGTTCTGACCACAGTCACACATGAAAATGGTGGCTTTCTTGTTCACATTATTCACTGGGAAAAATGCACAAAAGTTTGTGACAATGACACAAAACATACAAACTGAAGTGTGGTTTTGTTTTTTAACCATTAAAAAAAAACAGTTTTAAAGTACATTTTATTAAATATAGCAGAAATAGTGTGGCTAGTGCCATGAATTTTGATAATATAAATTTTTTTATATAATAAAAAAGATTACAATACAAAGTTATGGGTTAAGATTATTACGTATAATTTTCAAAAGGGGAAAAAATAATTGTTTATTAAAAATAATTTACAAAAAATAGCTGTCTCTTGGTTTCATGTCACTGGTGTCACTATTTGTAAAAACCTTTATTTTGAAAAAACTGCTGTGTCCCTGTAAACATTTTTGGGGGTAAGAGCTCATGGGAGGCATGTCCATTATGAGAAGCACACGGTAAGTCAGCATCTTCTCCTCATATCTTGACAATTTCAAGAATTATCTACAAATTTCATGTGAGTATTTCAAATGAATAACTGGTGTTACGGAGTTTGTAGAAAGGGAAAAAGAAATTTAATTAAAATAATTGATCACACTGCATGATGAGTTGATATATTTCCAAGTTAAGACGTGTGGTTTTGCCATCTTGAATAGGCCATTTTATCTGCACTTTTGTCGTTTTGGTTAGTAACACCACTGACAATCACTAGCACCAGTAATACCTTAAATAAAAAAATAGGTCAGTTTGTACATAA